>NW_016160352.1:35910-52134 GCF_001687245.7 Rhagoletis zephyria
CCTTTGTATTTACTATCTAATTTATGACCTGTTTCGTCTTTAACTAGTACTAAATCTCCTATATTTATTTCCTTACTTAGAGTACTTCTATCATAATTAATTTTTTGTCTTTCCTTAGCTTCTTGCACTAATCTTTTAGCTCTTTGCTGTGCTATTTGTAACCTTTATTTTATTTCTTTGTCGTAGGCCTCATAATTGTATACTGGGCTAACTATGTTTTCTTGTAAGAATTCGTAAGTCAGAGGTGTTTTTCCAAAAACTAGTTCGAAAGGACAGTAACCATGGACTGAGGAAGGTGTTGTATTGTAACAATACGAAAAGTATCTAAGGAATTCATCCCAATCGTCCTTGTTAATGGATATGTAGGAACGCACATATTAATTGAATGTTCTATGACTACGTTCAACGGGCCTAAAGTTTGATGATGGTAAGGTGTTGAGGTTTTATGCTCGATTTTTAAAAGTTTTCATAATTCTTGAAATAAATTATTTTTATATTCGGTTCCCATATCTGTTATGATTGTTTTCATACATCCTTATATTAGAATGAAGTTTTCGAATATTGCTTTAGCAACTGTTTTTGCGTGTTTGCTTTTTATTGGGATTGCAATTAAATATTTAGTCAGATCTCATACAATGGTGACTGCATATTCGTTTCCGTTTAAGGATTTTGGAAATGGTCCAACTGTATCGATCTGTACTGTATCAAAAGCTTTTGGAGGTGTCGTCGTTATTATCATTGGTTCTTTCAGGTGTGTATTGATTTATTTTTCTTACAGTTAATGCATTTCTTGACATATTTTTTAATATAAGTTTTCATATTTTTCCAGTAATATTTTTGTCTTATTTTGTGGTCGTACGATGGCCACCATTAACACGTTCATCGTTTTATTTGCGAAGAATCTTTTTAATTTTTCCAATATTTGTCACATGCATAACCTCCGGAGTTAATGCAATAGTTAAGTTTTTCAGAACTTGGGTACCTATTTTTTTATATTTATCTACTCGAGTATAATTAAACAATTTGTTTCCTAAGAAGAACTGTATTTTTGCAAGTCCTAAATTACGGGTTCTTTCATAAGCCTGGTATTGAATTGTCCTAAGTAAATTTTCGCCTCAACAATTAGGTTGCTTGTATCTATTTCGCTACAAATTTACTTTCCTTTTTTGAAACATAATTTCGGAGGATCAAAAACGAGCTCGACATGTCTTTTAACTTCATATTTATTAAGCGCTTCATATATTACAGGGTTCTCATTTTGACTTTTCTTTTCTTCTTTGTTAATGTTACTACTGGTTGTTTGCTTAGTTTCCGATCTTGTCGTAACTTTCATTATTTTGCATGCTTCTACTGTCATTTCCTTAAAGTTTTTAATATCTATGCGCGATAGTGCGTCTGCTATATAATTTTCTTTTCCAGCTATATACTCCACCTCAAAGTCATATTCTTCCAAATCTAATCTAACTCTAGTTAATTTGGAGGAAGAGCTTTTCATTGAAAAAAGGTAAGTTAAAGGTCGATGGTCAGTTTTAATTAAAAAACTTTCTGCCATAAACGTATGGTCTAAAATAAGTAATGGCCCAAAGAATTGCTGCCAATTCCTTTTCAATTGTTGCTTTATTAATTTCACCTTTTGTGAATGATCTTGACGCGTAGGCAATTGGTAATTGTTTGCCTTCAAATTCCGATTCATATTCATAGCCGCTGGCGTCTGTTGTGATACAAAATTCTTTACAAAAGTCCGGATATTGTAGGATATTTGGACTAATTAATGATTTTTTTTTCAAATAAATAAAAGCTCTTTGACATTCTTCTGTCCAATTGAAGGAAACATTCTTTTTACAAAGTCTTGTTAAAATTCTAGAGTATTCTGGTACAAATCTTCGGTAATAGTTACAGAATGCAACAAATCGTTTGACTTCGTCAGCAGATTTGGGAGTTGGGTAGTTTTGAATAATTTCGAATTTATTTGGATCTGGTAAAATTCCTTTGCTTGTGCATTTATGTCCAAGATAAGTAACTTCTTGACTAAAAAATAAACATTTATCAGGATGTAACTTCAAATTATATTTTCTGCAAGTTGAAAATACATCCCGCAGATTTTTCATCATATGCTTTTCGGAGCATCCTAATACTACCCAATCATCCATATATAAAAATCCTTGTGAGGGTTTAAGTCCTGCGAATGCTAAAGTCATCATTCTTTGGAAGGAATTGGGTGCTACTTTCAAGCCATAGGGTAATCTTTTGAAACGATAAATGTCATCGTCTGCTGTAAACGATGTAACATCTCTAGAATCCGGGTCCAATTCAATTTGGTGAAAACCGGACCTAACTGATCTAGGATATCATCAATTCTTGGGAGTGTGAATTTATCTGCAGTTAATTTTTTATTTACTGCTCTGTAATCAATTACTAATCTCCATCTTTTATCTTTTTTACCTGGTAGTGATTTTTTAGGTACTAATAGGATGGGGCTATTGTATTCTGACATAGATGGTTCTATTATGTCATCTTGAATTAGTTTATTTACTTGTTTCTTTATTTCTTCCTCATGAGCCTGTGATAATCTGTATTTTTTTACATAAACTGGTTTTTCATCTTTCATATGTAGTTTTGTTTATAAAAATTGTTGGCAGTAATAGTTTATGTTTCCAATGCAAATATGTCTATGTATTCTACGCACAATGAATTTAATTGTTGGCTAGCAAATTGTGGAAAGTGCTTATTTAGTCTCTCTAATTTTTCTTGATAGTTGGTCTATTTGTCATTTGAATTATTATATTTTCTGGGAAGTCGTAAGGTCTCAATATTAATCGATCTTCATCTTTTCGATAATCTAAAATGTAATTATATTTCTTTATAAAGTTTAACCCTAGAATTCCATCGCATGGAATTGGAAAATTGTCCTCTACTATGTGAAATTTGTGTCTAATTAAGATATCATCTCCTTTTAAATCTGCTTTGACTGTACCTAGAGTGCTTGTTATTCCTTGGCCAATGCCCTTCAAATCTGTTATTTGTGAATTATTAATTGTAATATTATTTTTATAATTGATATGTCTGCTCCTGTGTCTATCAAGAGAGTTGAAATTGAATTATTTAAAGAAGTTTTGGAAGATATGTAGCTATATAGGTGTAGGTTAAGTACACGCACTTTTTTGATATCTACTGTTGAAGTGGAGTTTGCTGGTTTTCCTGCTGGTTGCAATTATGAACATTGTGAGTATCATTGCGACTAGTTCGCAATTGATTATTAAAATTTCTATTCCTGTTTTGAAAGTGGTTATTTTGTCTTGAATTATTGTTGTATCGGGGCGGTATCCTGAATCTATTACCTTGATAACCTCTATAGCCGTTACCTTGGTAACCTTTACTGAAGCTACCACGGTAGTAGCCTTGCTGGCGTATGTGCAAAACTGAGTTTGGGCTACCCGTTGTTTCAGTACAGCTGTTTGTAAATTTTGGTATAGCCTCGTTCATGGATGTGAACGTTCCTGCTTGCATTATTATTTTTACCCTGTTGTTAGAGCAATTCTTGCACATGGCTTTTACAGCTGATTGTGTAGCATATCTGGTTGCTAATACTGGGGTTAATCCGTCAGATATGTATGCTCTTTCTAATGATTTTGTAAGTTTCTCTATTTCAGTAGTATACTAGTTGGCAGTTTTACTACGTTGTTGTATGTTCAGTAGTTTTGCTGTCAAAACCTCCACTGACTCACCTTTAATAGTCGATTTTAATTTTTGCTTTATCTCTCGGATTGAAGTTTCATTGCCTATAAAGTTTCTTGCTGTACCTTTCAGCTTGGTTTTTATCATTGAAATTGCTATGGCTTCATGACTATCCTTGATTTGTTCCAGGATATCAAGAGCATCTAAAAAACTATGTATGTTCTCTTGCTTACCGTCAAATTCAGGTAGGATTGACGAAGCTGTCTTAATAAATTTACTGTTGTCTGTGCCATTTTGACATTTGTTGTTTGGGAATTTAGTATCTGACACTCGACTCCTTTTTGTTCTTCGTCTAGGTCGGAGGGGGATTCCAAAAAGTAAAAGCTCAAACAGTCAACGACGTAACGTAGACGTATGTTGACGCAGACACGATCTACCTTATGGGATTCGCGTGTTAACGAAAACTCACCACCACATGGCATGACGTTGCCATTGCTTCTCTCTCTCTCTATCAACAGTAAATTTTATATGCTGCTACGTACGTCAACCTACGTTTACGCTACGTCGTTGACTAACTGCGCTTTAAGTGCTAAAGTCTATTTGTATATTTTGTTCGATTGTAGTTGGTACTGTCTCCTCTATGTTATACCTTGCTAGTGAGGATACCAATTTGTCCCTAACACTAGAAAATATTTGGTATGCCTCTATTTGGTGACTGCTAGTTAGTTGGCTATTTACACTACGTAGTGCCGAACCTAATCTATTTAATGAATCTAATACTAGTGTGAGATGTTTCCCTACTGTTTTTGCTTTTAACTTTATATTCTTGTTTATGCACTTGTAAGATTTTTCCGCTGTAGTTTTTTCTTCTACGAGTGTCTTAAAAATTTCTTCCCATTTGCTCATTGAGGAAGGGAGGTTAAGAGAAAGAGTAAAAAAATTAAATTTTGTTTAACGGCTCATGTACCTCTTTTTCAAAAATTTATTATGTGCAGAGTAAATCTTTAAAAATAAGCTTATGCAGCTTGCAATACTAATAATCAAAAGCATTGCCTTGATTGTATTTAATGCTTCGCAATGATCTATTATTTCAATGGAGTTTACTACATTAGCATTAGGCTTATCTATTTTTGATGTTTGTCCACCCATTTTATAAAAATAAATATATAATACTAAATAATTTAGGTATAAATTGTTAGTAATAAACGGCAAAAATCTTGCCACTCAATAGGCAGCCATTAGGTTGCCAAAATACTGGGTGGCGCCGAATGAGCTATATGGTTTGAATTCTTTATAACATTTTTTTTTTACTCTATGCCAACGGGATCCAACCTGGAAATGACCTGCCAGCAGCGTTGCTTTTGCTGAAAAATCGTCATTTTACCTTGAAAATATCGTAATTTCGGTAAAAGAAAAACCTAAAATTTTTGGTTATAATACTGGGTGGCGCCGAATGAGCTATATGGTTTGAATTCTTTTTAACAGGTTTCTTTGGGGATATTTGAAAGAAAGAGTGTAAGTTAACAAACCAGGAACCATTCTCCAACTCCAAACCAACATTCGAAATGAAATCATGGCCATTACATCCGAAATTCTGCGAAAAGTTCTGGAAAATATGCTAAAAAGAGCACGTATGTGCGAAGTAGAAAATGAACATCACTTACAGGATATCATTTTTCAAAGCTAATTGCAAAAAATTAACCAATAATATACTGTATTTAAAAAAAAAATAATAATCGCATAAATAAAAAAGTTATAAACCATTTAAACCATATAGCTCATTCGGCGCCACCCTGTATTTTGTTAGTGTTTATTTAAATATTAAATAATTTAAATAACGGCAAGAATCTTTCAATTCTTGCCAATCAATAGGCAGCCGTTAGGTTGCCAAAATATTAATAATTATTATTTTGATATTAAATTAACGACGCCTTTTTCTCCTTTTCCCGTCTGGATTTCTTGCTTGGCTAAACAGCCTATATAGAGTCATCGTCCTGGTTGCTTTTTACCTGAAGTTTACCTCTGATTAGCACGTTCAGCGTCATGCAGTTTTTTTGCTGAGGCAAACCGGTGATGAAAATAGCAACCTCCTGTTCGCCGAAATGAGGTTGCTGCTTGGCAATGGACACCAACTTGTTCATTTTGAGGTCGAAACGTTGCCCGGTTGGCGAGGTTGTGTAGCTTTTTTATGTTAACAGCTACGTCAGCTACTAACGGTGTTCTGCCAGTACGAAGGCAGCTTGCCACTATAAAAGGCAAGTTGCCGCTAGATCTGGCAGAACCGCCATGTAATAAACGACAAGAAATGTGTTGTGGCGCAGTCGAGCGCTTATCGAATACTGCTCTTTATTAATTATTTATTTCCTAATTTATACAAATTTAAACTTATTTAATTCTATGTTTTCTTATTTACAATAATACATATTTATTATAATTCTAACATACTAGTCTTACAAACACATGTATGTGCAGCCAAACACTTATGCACATACATATGCACATTGTGTAAGCAAAAATCAAGCATTCAATAATATTTCGTGTGAACCACAATTTGTTTGCATTAGCGACAAAATATGTTTAACGCACTTTTGGCGCGTGTGGAACTTTGTTATGTAGATATGCATTTCTGATACACTACAATATATTAGAATGCTGATTACATATTAAACAGTAATAGAATGTAGAACTCATAAGAAATATATTACATTATTTATCACGCATATAATGCATTACTACTTTTCCCACTGGGAAGTTGATATTTGGTATTTGTGACAATAGAGCTATGTATGTATGTATGTCGGTATGTATGTATATTTGTATTTGCTCACGTATTAGGTTCTTTCCCGTACGCAACGCGGGATCCCGCGGGTGCCCAAAATCATTCCCGTACTCGNCTTGCCAATCAATAGGCAGCCGTTAGGTTGCCAAAATATTAATAATTATTATTTTGATATTAAATTAACGACGCCTTTTTCTCCTTTTCCCGTCTGGATTTCTTGCTTGGCTAAACAGCCTATATAGAGTCATCGTCCTGGTTGCTTTTTACCTGAAGTTTACCTCTGATTAGCACGTTCAGCGTCATGCAGTTTTTTTGCTGAGGCAAACCGGTGATGAAAATAGCAACCTCCTGTTCGCCGAAATGAGGTTGCTGCTTGGCAATGGACACCAACTTGTTCATTTTGAGGTCGAAACGTTGCCCGGTTGGCGAGGTTGTGTAGCTTTTTTATGTTAACAGCTACGTCAGCTACTAACGGTGTTCTGCCAGTACGAAGGCAGCTTGCCACTATAAAAGGCAAGTTGCCGCTAGATCTGGCAGAACCGCCATGTAATAAACGACAAGAAATGTGTTGTGGCGCAGTCGAGCGCTTATCGAATACTGCTCTTTATTAATTATTTATTTCCTAATTTATACAAATTTAAACTTATTTAATTCTATGTTTTCTTATTTACAATAATACATATTTATTATAATTCTAACATACTAGTCTTACAAACACATGTATGTGCAGCCAAACACTTATGCACATACATATGCACATTGTGTAAGCAAAAATCAAGCATTCAATAATATTTCGTGTGAACCACAATTTGTTTGCATTAGCGACAAAATATGTTTAACGCACTTTTGGCGCGTGTGGAACTTTGTTATGTAGATATGCATTTCTGATACACTACAATATATTAGAATGCTGATTACATATTAAACAGTAATAGAATGTAGAACTCATAAGAAATATATTACATTATTTATCACGCATATAATGCATTACTACTTTTCCCACTGGGAAGTTGATATTTGGTATTTGTGACAATAGAGCTATGTATGTATGTATGTCGGTATGTATGTATATTTGTATTTGCTCACGTATTAGGTTCTTTCCCGTACGCAACGCGGGATCCCGCGGGTGCCCAAAATCATTCCCGTACTCGACAAAATGGGTAATATAGAGCGAAAATTGGAACGTATTGGATCGTAAGTGTCTTCTTCTTCCTGCCCAAAATAGCTCGGTCTTTTTCTCCGGGTAAAAATGGATAAAGCGTCAAAGTGTATATCAGCTGTTTTGTGTTTACATGTTGCCTGTTTCTAGTGATGTGCTGAGTCAATACTTTTAAGTATTGATCGATATTCGGTACCGAAACATTTAGGTTTCGAATAAAAGCGCACATAGTCCAAAAATATGGAAATAACGGTTCGCCTATAAAAACTCGAATGTAGGAGCCAATAGAGCTTTTAATACGGATTCAAATGAAAGACGTATATGTGTCGGTTCGAGGCCATAATGCAGAGAAACTCTTACTTGTTTGAAACATTTTTGTTCCAGCTGAATCTGACGATATCATTTTTGTAGGCCTGGGGCAGATTCTGTAACCAGTTAGCGACAATTTTCGAATCGGCATCGGTTTTGTCGACGTATGATATGAAATATTTTTACGTCAACAAGTGCGATATCGATCCGAAACTTGTCGCTAACTGGTTACAGAATCTCCCCCCTGAAAGGCTTCTTCATCCGTAAAAGAATTTTTCTTGAACCTTGGATCAACTAAGACTAAAACTGATAAAATAATATTTCTCTGTTGCGATAACTTCAAGTGTTTTAGCCGATATCATATAAATTAGTAATTAAAGTTTTTTCAAAACTTGAAATGCATATAATGGCGAAGGTTTAATGTCAAGGATCGGTATCGGCAACCGAAAAGGAAGTACTGGTTACCGAAATCTTTTTTAAGTATTGGGTACCGAGTATTGGGTACCGAAAATTCAGCACATCACGTACCCGTAGTTCTGGATTATGTTCCATTTTTGAGAGCAAACTTTTCGCTTATTCTCTAATTACCGGATCCGGTCCGGATTGTTAGGGAAAGAACCTATTGTTGGTGCTAAGTACAGATGGTGCTGCGGCCCTGGTTGCTGTTAGCCTACTTTGCCTTATTTTGTTGTTAGTCTGCTATCTTTTTCTCGTTATTGTGGTGTTGAATGTTTTTTTTTAAGTTGATTTTCCGTTATTTTTATCGCTATTCTTAGTTTGTTTTCTATTGTTTTGTGATATTTTTCATTTTTGTTGGTACTTGTATTTCTTTTCACCAATTTTATTTTATTTTTCAGTTTTTCGTAGTTTTTTGTTCACCGTCTTCACTTAATGTTTTATAGTTATTTGTTAAAACTTTAAAGTTATTTTATGTTTGCTTTTAAGCCGTATTTTTTGTGGATTTGTTTATAATCACTTTCGTCTTTGTACTAAATGTTCACTTATATAGTTTTTTGTTGTTGTGTCCATATGCCCATAGGTGCCTTTCGTTATGGCGAAGAAGGACTATAGCAACGCGAGAAGATTCTTCGCGTTCCTTTTAAATAAAACCACTCGCGATTTACATTTAAAACGTTATAAATGTTTTATTTTAAATAAATTTAGTTATTTGTTTGTACATACATATATGTACTTAAAAATGTGGCGGCCGTTTTCCCGTGTGCGCGCTTAGGCGGTTGTTACCAGTGTTGCCAAGTTTTGAATTAGAAAAAGCACCAAATTTTTATTGGAGTATTTAATTGAATTTGTAGGCATGAAAAATTGTATTGCAGGGATACCGATTCAAATTAATAAAAATCAATTTATTCTGTTTTCTATAAGTTCAAATATTTTCGTTCAAGCGACATTTAGATTCTTTTTCTTATTTTCTAATTTGCAGCTGTGTCCAGCGTTGCCGTCTCGTTAGATGTAAGCAAAATTGATACATTTTTCCTGACTGTTTAAATGTAAAAATTTTCTTCGTTTTGCTTAATTTTTTCTACAATTGCTATCAAAGGAAAGAAACGAAAAGTTTCATGAACTATGTGGTAGTTTAAATCTACATTGCAGACTTCTGTGAGTTAAAGGAACATAAAGAACTTTTCTTTCCGACGGCGCGATTTTAATTTTTAATGGGCCGTAGGCATAAAAAATAAGCAATTGCTTTTTCTTAAAATTTCATAAATTTTACTTAAATTAGTTTGAACAAATAGAGTAAAAGGTATGAAATTTTAATAAAAAGAATTTGCTTAGGTTTTATGCATACGGCCCAATATGTTTCATAGTGGGAAAAAATACTTTTGTGTCAAAAAAACTGTCAAAAGCTTATCAAATCCCACCCGATTTTGACTATTTTCTTATTGATTCTTTTTTCAAATGGTTCGTTAGATATTAGTTCTACTGTAAGGAGATGCTGCTGTTTTTTTGTTTTTTTAATAGTCGTAAAAAATATAACAAATTCAGCCCAAACTAAAGGTCTAAAGAGCGATTCCTGGTCCCAGCGATGACGAATTACCGAGTGTAATTTTGACATGATTGAAAGTGCTGCCACATATTTTGTTGGTAAACATATGCTCTCTCCCTTATGATTGTCACTGTGACATGCTTTTGTTTCGATTATTATTAAGTGTCTTACACAAATCAATTCAAGTCCGCTTCTTCTTGGCGAAGTTAGCCTTAATGTTCCCTCCCGGGTATCAAGACACTTTTGCCCCCTGTTTCTGAAAGCTTGTAAAACTAATTTTGAATTGCACGACCCACTCCGTTTCTTATGCCAGGATTTTAACTCTCATTCCAGCACGTTTGATATATCAGATTCGCTTTTCAGCATTAAGAAATCGATACTGTCCTCTCTCAATAGATGAATCATTAAAATAAAGACATAAAATCGGCTGATGAATTTAGTTCTGTAGCTGAACAGTTTTAGATCTCGACACTTAACAAACTCCTGCCTATCGTGACTCGGCGCAAAAAATTGAAAATACTGGTTCCGTACGTCATGCGGACTGCGCCCCTCGTGCGGATGGGCGAGAATGGAGGGTAAAAACCGTTGGGATATTATTATTATTATTATTACGATTGCTATAATATAATTTTTGTTAAGATTTATAGATTTGGTGTCTTCAAACTTAAAAGAAAAGCACCAAAAAAACGCACCAAGCACTAAACTCCAACATTTTCGCGTTTTGAATAAAGGAAAGTACTAAATTTAGTGCTGAAAGCACCTAGTTGACAACCGTGTTTGTTACTGGAGTGTCTTTCCTTTCTCCACTTTCTTTTGGTCATAGCGTAATTGCAGTGGAAAAAAGTCATCAAAGGGAGGGGTAGTACTAGGGTGCGCACGTTATATTAATCGGACGATTAAACATATGTAAAACAATTTGGAAGGATGCTAAAATATTTAGATCTGAAAACATCGCGTTTCTTGCTGAAGAAATGCTTTTCGAAATCAAAAAGCCAACTGTGCTTACCAGCAGCCAAATTCTAACTATCACTATCGCTAAAATGCTAAAACAAGAAAGCTAACATTTTTCCGAATTTTTAGTTATCTCCAAAAATTGCGGTTCTGTCCTCCCTTTCGCCAAAAATAGCTTGGCCTAAATTTTTTGGTGATAAATAGTGAAAATGGAAGTAAGTATGTGACAACAAAAAATAAAATTATAGTTCAAAAAAACTAAAACCTCCCATTCGTACTGTCATCAAGTATGTAACTTGAGAATAGAAATCGCTGCATCTTTTAGGCGCATCAATATTNAACAAGTAAGAAAGTCTAAGTTCGGGCGGAGCCGAACATTAAATACCCGGCGCAAGTATTAAATATATGTTTTTTCACCTTTCCGAAACCTTCCGCTAGATGGTAAGCCGGGGTGTATCAATTTTGAGTAAATTAGCGTCCTTAAATTTCGAAATATTCCAGTTTAGCGTTATATGAAAAGCGACCGTAATTTTAGTCCGATTTCCGATGTGGCAAGCACAATAAAAATNCAGTAGTTACTAAAATATCGCAGTTTTCGTATTTCTGGAAATTACCGTTATATGGGAAGTGGGCGTGGTTACAGTCCGATTTCGCCCATTTTCAATACCAACCTACCTTGGATTAACGGAAACCTACATACCAAATTTCGTTGAGATTTCTCAATTTTTGCTCGAGTTATCGTGTACACGGACGGACGGACAGACGGACAGACGGACGGACATGGCTTAATCGATTTCTCTATTCATTCTGAGCATTTATGTATACATTTGTCTATATCTATCTCGATTCGTTTTAGCTGTTACAAACAACCGTTATGTGAACAAAATTAATATACCCTTGTGCACAAGTGCGCTCGGGTATAAAAATAGCAGCCTCAATTTGGATTTAGAGCGTAGCCATGGCTATGTTACAAAGGCACTTGTGCCGATTCACAAAGGCCATTGATTAGCAGCCTTCGCAAATAGGCAAATCCTTTAGAGAATTTACGGACTGAAATTTCGAAACTTTTTGTTCAAAGAGAGTAGAGCTTCGAACATTCTTTTCACAAATTAGTTTCAAAAATATTCGTATTCTTTTCAGGAAGTTACCAGCGGTTATTGGTAAATGTGTCACAAAGCAGCATTTGCCTTCTGCATATAAATAATGTCGGTGCAGAATTTGGGAATACTGAAATCTTAAGTGAAAATGAAGTGTTCTATGAAGTCTAGCTGGTTTAGAAATCTCTCCTCAAGGCATACTGCGAGACATGTAGTAAATATTTTTTTTTGTAATTTAGGAATTTCGATAATGCCATAATTAATTGCTAGAAGAAACCATGATACAAATATTTATAACGTACAATCGCTGAGTGCCAGCTTTAGGAATTTTGACGTTTGCTAGCAAATGCTTTGAAAATTTCTCTCGCCGCCATTTCATTTGTTTGTTTTTATATAGAGAAATATATTTCTGTCGAAACAACAAAATTTTAATGTACATTCATAGATATGTACATATGTATGCATTATGGTACAATAATTACAGGTATTGTCTTCCCAGAGAGCGCATATTCCGATCTGCATTATTTTAAAAATATCATTGTTGCCCATACTGAAAGGTTTACTGCTAGGGAAAAGGGATATTTCCCTACCCCATTTACCATATATGTATACGTACCTTCTTGCAGAGAACTAATTTAATTGACAAAAGGCGGGGAAAAAACATTTGCTTGTAAATAAACTCAAAATTTGTATGGCTCACTTCATTTCAAACGTTTTTTCTTTTGTTTTGAAAAGTTATAAAAATTAAATTGAGCGAAAAAAAAGCAAAGCCGAATAAAAGTAAAAGAATCAACATTGAACTGCGTCAAAATGAAAATAAGGGAGCACGAATTTCGATGTGAAGCAAAACTCTCTGGGAAGACAATACCTGTAATTACATATTATACCATGTGTATGCATGGTAAGAACATTACAAGGTAAAATCATTGAAAGGCAGTCTGACGTTTGCTAGCAATATAATTTTAAAATTCGAACTCAAGCTCACACACACATTCCCATTTTTAATCTCAAACAACAACAATTGTGAACAATTTCAATTTTTTATTTTCAATTTTATATGATTTTAAAATTAGAGCGTTCCAGCACGTCTACGATTTGCAGGTTTTGCAGGATTTAGTCCAAAGTCGTTCCCGTACGCCAAAAATTCTGTATCTGGGAACACTCTCGTGAGAGTAACTGAGCAACTGTTCCCAGAATGAAGTTTCAAGATTTAGTCCGGAATTTTTCTTCTGGCAAATTCATGAAAAGTGTCAAACGATAGGTAGAGTTGCATTTGTGTACAAAAACAGAACGCGGCGAAAGCAAATAACCTTACATTTCTTAAAAAATGGAAGTAAATAATGAAATATTCGAATATATATGCAATTGTTATTAATTATATAGATTTTCATAGTTATTTAGTGATCTTTCAGCCAAATCAGTCTTGTACTAATGACAAGTAAACAAACCAAATGACGTTTTTGCTGGAAAAAGTGCTTTTTGCGTTCCCGTACACTTCTGCATCTGTTCTCCTGTTACTCTCACTAGAGGGAGTAAAATTGTAGTTTGACATTTCCACAGGTTTTAGTCCAAAGAGTACTGGAACAAACTAAATGTTTGCAAACGTCAGAAAAAAATCATGGTCGACGAATTGAGATAATGATTTTACCTTCTAATGTTTTTATCATGTATGTATGTATGTATGTACATATGTAAATAAATAAATGTAAGCAGTTGTGTGTAATGAATTTCTGCACACATGCTAATACCATGTTCTGACCGACAACGAAAACACCTTGAAAACGAGTTTTGGGATTGTGGGCTGAAGGCTGTTCACACCGACTGTTGGTGTTTTCGTTGACATTTCTTACATCCTTTGTTTACAGTTTTGCTACATAAATACAAAACCAAAATACCTTTCCTTCAATTTCTTTTCATTAACAACCTTTTACTTCCATGCTTATATTATTTTGGTCAGCCAATTAACAATAAATCCGAAATGGCGTATTAAAGATGATAAAATATGACTGCCACTTCGATAAATAATCGAAAAAAACTAGTGCAGACACCGATTGGAATGAGTGGAACGTGCGTTTTCAAGTAGTTTTCAGCGAAAACTAGTTTTCGTTTGACAGATTTTACATGGACGAAAACACAAGTTTTAGGTCGAAAACCAGTTTTACGAACGAAAACATGTTTTCGATGTCGGTCAGAACATGGTATAAGGCGAAGATTTTGGCATACATTTAAAAAAATTTAACCTTTAAGCCAATGCACTTTTGAAAAGAACTATCTTAGGTCAAGTGGTGTGGCAAAAAATGAGCCTAGCGCACATAGGCACTTGGGAAAATCCGCTGCCTTAACCCCACAAACCACGATCAATTTTTGCGTACATACGGTAGTTGCGAGAACTTAAAGAACTTTAAACCGCTTTGCTTGCAGAGAAAAACGGTATTTGCGCAGCCGCTAAAGCAGCATCTCATTTTCTATCCACAAATTTTTAGGTTTTTCCCACATTTGAATAAATAAATTTTCAAATCATAAATTTTCATTTATTTATTTTGAATTTATTTGACATTTGAATTATTTCGAGAGAGTAAACTCAAAATGCTAGCAAACGTCAGAAAAACCCAATGGCGGACGAATTGAGCGAGCGCTTTTACATTTAGATATTTGTTTCAATCTAAGAAACCATTTATGTACATGTGACCATACTTATTTTATTATGTAAGGGGAAGGGGGTTGGACAATGTGTTTGAGTATGCACTACTTAAACACATATACTCATCATTTGAACATACAAAAAAAGTATGTTTTTCGAAAGCCAAGTTGTTTATGTCCCCGACCTAAATATGCTGCACCACCCTAGTACGCGTTAAGTTATTCCGTATCTGAGTGCACACACATATTTAAGTTACGGCTAATATTCCAGCCGCTAACAATGAGTTTAGGGGACGCAACGAAGGTTACTGTTCGGTGGGCTGAAATCCTTTTAGTATGTTGGCACCTTTTCACTTCCTTCAAGACCAGCAAAGCGACTGCCAGCCACCACACCTCGTCAGCAAAGGTAAACATCTTAAGATCACCAGTTAAATATTCACCGTTTGATTAAACATTTTTTATTTACAAATAAACCACACATTTGTTAATGTTATTAAGTATTAAACACTAATACGCTGTTGTTTTCATTTCTATTTTTCTTACGTGCGAGCGCCTTAAATTCCAAGTGCACCAGCGCGTAAATATTGGTCCTTCTCAACCGAGAAATTGACCTCGACTTCTCCACAGCGCCAGAAATACAGTCCACACGCACCACTGCCACTTGATCGCCACATTTGTCACAATTTGCCACAGGATCATCTGCCAGTTGAAGCTATCTTTATTTAATAAACCGCAAAAGCGCCAGGATACACGGACACTTGATCGCTACATTTGCCACAGCAGCAACAGTTACAGCCACTTATTTCGGCGCAAACCATGCCATTTTACAAAGGTAAGTGGTTTTGATTTCACATCTCAGTGCACTTTCATATATCTATACTAATATTTATTTTGAAAGCCGTTTTTTTCTGTTCGCAAAGCTTGAGATCGGCTGTACCGATTTTTTTGAAATTTCGGTTATAGGTTCTGGATGGGCTTCTCATTGTCTTAGGCAAAAAAAAAGTTTAAACACTTCCCTAAAAATGGAACTGCAGGACTTTAAAAGAAAATCCTATGAATCTAACATACATACCCACATAACAGCGCTGAGAGCGCCATCTGCTGTTAATTCGTACGGAATACAGAGCAAAGCAAGAGTTTTGTATACATATACATACGTGGTAATGTTAACGTTAATATTGATTTTTATGTTAAAACAAGAAAGTCTAAGTTCGGGCGGAGCCGAACATTAAATACCCGGCGCAAGTATTAAATATATCCGCTAGATGCTAAGCCGGGGTGTATCAATTTTGAGTAAATTAGCGTCCGTAGATTTCGAAATATTGAAGTTTCAAGCATTTCTGAAATTTACCGTTATATGAGAAGCGGCCGTNACCGAGTTTGGTACAAATTGGTAGAACGGTTACCGATATACTTATATGTGATCATAAGTGGGCGGTGCCATGCCCATTTTCCAAAATTTTACCATAAACGTATTTCTTTATAAAGAATTGTTGCAAGCAGCAATTTTGAATAAATTAGCTTCAATATTTACTGATTTATCGAAGATTTTGTATTTCTCTAAATTACAGTTATATGGGATGTGGGCGTGGTTATTGTCCGATTTTAAAAA
>NW_016160352.1:52176-66088 GCF_001687245.7 Rhagoletis zephyria
TCTAAAACTTATTATAAATATCAATTTTGAGTGAATAATCTCCAGTAGTTACTAAAATATCGCAGTTTTCGTATTTCTGAAAATTACCGTTATATGGGAAGTAGGCGTGGTTATTGAGCGATTTTAAAAATTTTCGGCCATTTGGTATGTTATGCGAAGGCCAACAACTGTGCCAAGTTTGGAAGAAATTGGTGCAGCGGTTACCAAGATATACACATGTAACCATAAGTGGGCGTGGCTACGCCCATTTTCCAAAAATTTATAATATTCTTATTTTTCGTCTAAAAATTATTGTAAATATCAATTTTGAGTGAATTATCTTCAGTAGTTACTAAAATATCGCAGTTTTCGTATTTCTGGAAATTACCGTTATATGGGAAGTGGGCGTGGTTAAAGTCCGATTTCGCCCATTTTCAATACCAACCTACCTTGGATTAAGGGAAACCTACATACCAAATTTCGTTGAGATATCTCAATTTTTGCTCGAGTTATCGTGTACACGGACAGACGGACAGACGGACAGACGGACAGACGGACGGACAGACAGACATGGCTTAATCGATTTCTTTTTTCATCCTGATCATTTATGTATACATTTGTCTATATCTATCTCGATTCGTTTTGGCTGTTACAAACAACCGTTATGTGAACAAAATTAATATACCCTTGTGCACAAGTGCGCTCGGGTATAAAAAAAACAAATATGTATGTACAGTTCATGGGAAAATAATTTAGGCAATTATTAGAGTCGTTTATGTTGCCACAAGGAGCAACTAACATTTCTGTTAGCACCTACATTTGTAAATGCATATTTATGTGCATACATATGTATGTATGTATATAATTACGCATAAAAACCCTGCTGCTATGTTTTTTGCACGTAAGTGAGCGCAATATTATCCATCTTTTATCCATCTATGTATATCGCAAAGCTCGAGAACGGCTGAACCGATTTTTTTGAAATTTCGGACACCTGCTGCAGACGTACAAAGGATGGGTATCGGCTAAAAACAATCTCGATATATAAAAGGGGCGTGGAACCTCCCATACGAACCGAATTTTTCATACCCCATATCTCTGGAAATATTAATGGTAGAGTTCTGAAACTTGGTATGGAGATATATGAAATCCTTTGCATACTCTTGGAATAAAATTTGAGGTATTGGAAAAGGGGGGCGTGGCACCTCCCATACAAACCGAATTTTTCATACCGCATACCTCTGGAAGTATTTATGGTAGAGTAATGGAACTTGGTATTGGCGCATTTGAAATCGATCGCATAATCTTGGAGAAAAATTGGACCTATTGGAAAAAGGGGCGTAGCACCTCCCTTTCAAACCGAATTTTTCATACTGCATATCTCTGGAAGTATTTATGGTAGAGTATTGGAACTTGGTATGGAGATATATGAAATCCATCGCATACTCTTGGAATAAAATTTGAGGTATTGGAAAAGGGGGGCGTGGCACCTCCCATACAAACCGAATTTTTCATACTGCATACCTCTGGAAGTATTTATGGTAGAGTATTGGAACTTGGTATGTAGATATATGAAATCAATCCCATACTCTTGGATAAAAATTGGAGGTATTTGAAAAGGGCGCGTGGCACTTCCAATACAACCGAATTTTTCATACTGCCTATTTCTGGAAGCGTTCATGGTAAAATTTTTGAACTTGGTACGGAAATATATGCGAGCAATCACATGCTCATAGAGAAAAATTGGAGTTTTTGGAAAAGGGCGTGGAACCTCCTATATAAACCGAAATTGTCATACTTTATATATCTGGAAAGGTTCATGGTAGAGTACTGGAACTTGGTACNCTCCTATATAAACCGAAATTGTCATACTTTATATATCTGGAAAGGTTCATGGTAGAGTACTGGAACTTGGTACGGAGATATATGAAATCAATCGCATACTCATGACGAAAAATTCGGACTATTTAAAAGGGGGCGTGGCACTTCTGATAAAACTGAATTTTTCATAATAGGTATCTCTGGAGAAATGTTCTTGGTAGAGTACTGGAACTTAGTATGGTGATATATGAAATTAATCGCATAGTCATGGAGGAAATATGGAGCTATTGGAAAAGAGGGCGTGGCACCTACCGTACAAGCCGAATTTCATACTGTATATCTCTGGAAGTGTTCATGGTGCAGTACTGGAACACTTCGTATGGAGATATATGAAATTAATCCCATACTCATTGAGAAAAATGGGCTCTTTAAAAAGGGGGCATGGAAAAGTACAAACGTACTGACTTTTACTTATCTTTGAATATGTATATAATTCTTCCGTACGTATATTTGTGAGTGAAATCCTAAATGACTGGAGGGATTTTAACAAAGTTTTGTGTGTGTGTTTGAGTGGGTCTCTGGATAGTTTAGTTTCACAATTTATTCCGCCAGTTGGCGCTGGAGTTGAGTTATTACTAAAAATCTCTTTTATGATCCGTTTTGGCGAATATTCAAAACATGTATTGGAATAGGTAAAGGCAGTCCAATTTCAAAAAAGAGTTGCCAGGTGGTCCTGAGGTCGAGTTATTACTAAAAATCGACAAGTGAGAAAAGGTGCCGTAAATGTCAGACTAAACCGACCTGTTGCATGTGATGTGATTTGCCAATATTATTATGCGTTAAAGCCTCATTCGAACAAACCAGGGTTGAGTTGTGCAGTGGTAAATCTCAAATCACCATCTGTCGAAATACATTAAAAGCCAGTTTCATGAAAGCAATTTAATGAAAATTTATTTTTTTAATTGAATTTAATATAGAACCTGACAGAAAATAATCATTTTTCACTTAAATTGCTTCCGCGAAACTTTTTAAGGTATTTCATCGCAGTTTATGTATGTACATTTCTGTTGAACAAGGATACGCATTCATTTTGAAATTGCCACTAACTATTTACACATTCACTATCGATCCGGCTCATTGTTGCCACCAGGGAACTTCTCATGGACATAACACTTTCGTTCGGTTATTTAAGGTGGCAAACGACCACCAAACCATAGCCTTAGCCGATGAATGTGCAGTACAAATCGTAAATGTGGATTGTTGGAGAAATTGTTGGACCAAAATGTTTAAATTAAAAATCTAATTTTGGGCGGGACAAAGTTCGATATATGTATGTATGTATGTATCTATGCAGCTTATAGACTCCGAAACCATTCAGCCGATTTTGTTAAAATTTCCAGGATAGCTTCATAGAAACTCGGAGAGTATTCCTGTGGAGTTTGGCTATTTTTAAAAGAGTTGCCACCTGTCAGAAAAATAAAATTTATTTAAATATGCAAGTAAAGTAAGTATAGATATCAAATGGAAGGTATTTGAGAAAGATATTTACGAAAATTTACATCAAAAAATATTTTAATAAGTGTTGCCGCCTGGTCAAAAAGTTAAAAATAATGAATATCTAATGCAATTCACATCAAATATTGCAATATGGGTATCAAACGGAAGGTATTGGAGAAAGATTCACGCCAAACATATTTTTGAGTACAAAATACCAAAATTTGTTGCCACCTCTTTCAAAAAAAGTTAAATGACATAAATGTGTGTATTAAAAAGTATTTCGCAGGATACGTATCAAACGGGAGCTATTGGGAAATGTTTCCGTTAAGACCAATTATCGTATAGAGTGTCCACATACTTAANCACTACTTAGTTACCTTTCTGGCACAACTCCTATTTCAAACCACTTTTTGAAAAACATACGCAAGTACAACTCTTGCTTTCAAATGAATTCGTTTGGAGCAACGAAAATTATATCTGAAGGCGGTTACATGCCAACTTTCAAACTTCAAGGCCAAATATACCACAAAATCGGTTCATTGCTCGCAGTGCCACAACAAGATGCGAAATTTCTGCAAATTCATTTCACTGGAAATGATGCACTGGAAGTAGACAAGCGTTGCGCAATTAGTTCTGGGATCCGACGCGAGATCATTTCAAACTTGCAGGCAATGTTCCATGAACAAAACAATTTGATTCGCCTTTTTAAAACAGCTCTGGAGCAAATGCCATCAGATGACTATAGTGTTGTTATTAGAGCAGATAAAGCTCCTGCTGGTGAACACAAAAGGCGCTTCAATGCTCCAGTAACAGGGGATGTTGCAATTGTAATAGTTGGCACCGAATTCGATCGACGTGACATCATTATCCACCGGCGAAATGCTAATGTGCAGAGAGTATCGGAAACACATGGATCGTATGATGCACTCCAATATCCAGTGCTGTTTCCTCATGGAGAAGAAGGATATCATTTCAACATCAGGCAAGTCGACCCCAGCACAAGTGAAGCGACGACAAAGAAAGTGTCCTGCATGGATTATTATGCAAACCGCATTATGATTCGTGGAAATGAATCCAATCATATCTTAAAATGTCATGAATTATTCCAACAGTTTATTGTGGACATGTACGCGAAAGTCGAAAGTGAACGTCTTCTTTTCATTCGCTTAAATCAAAAGAATCTGCGCGTTGAAGAATACGTTCATTTACGTGATGCAGTTGCTAATGATGGAAACATTGCTGACATTGGACAAATGGTAATTTTACCTGTAACATATGCAGGAAGCCCGCGGCACATGCACGAATACGGGCAAGATGCTATGACGTACGTTCGAAAATATGGACGACCAGACCTATTCATCACCTTCACTTGCAATCCATCGTGGAGTAAATAACCGAATTGCTTTTTGCAGCTCAGAGCTCATCGCACAGACATGATCTTCTCGCTCGAATATTCAAGCAAAAGCTAATAAGTCTTATGAATGTCATCACGAAGAATTTTGTTTTTGGAGAAACCAGATGCTGGATCTACTCAATTGAATGGCGAAAGAGAGGCTTACCACACGCTCACATTTTGATTTGGTTGAAGCAAAAAATTATACCTACACAAATTGATAGCGTTATATCAGCCGAGCTTCCAAATCAAGCCGAAGATCCCATTCTTTTTGAAATAATCAAGAAAAATATGATTCATGGGCCATGCGGTACTTTTAATCCTAATTCACCATGTATGCAAAACGGCAAATGCACAAAGCGATATCCACGTGAGTTGATTACTGAAACTCAAACTGGAGGTGATGGATATCCTCTGTATAGGCGAAGAAATCCCACTAATGGTGGATACACAACTACTATTAAGATGCGAAATGAAGATATCGACATAGACAATAGATGGATCGTGCCATACTCGCCACTACTTTCAAAAATGTTTAATGCTCACATCAATGTTGAGTATTGTAATTCGGTAAAGTCCATAAAATATATTTGTAAATATGTTAACAAGGGCAGTGACATGGCAGTATTCGGATTAGCAAATCGAGGTGATGAGATCACGCAATATCAAACAGGGCGCTACATCAGCAGTAACGAAGCAGTATGGCGGATATTTGCATTCAATATTCACGAACGATATCCAACGGTTCAACATCTCGCTGTTCATTTGGAAAATGGTCAGCGGGCTTACTTCACCGAAGAAAATGCGCAAAATAGAGCAGAGCAACCACAAAACACAACACTGACTGCTTTTTTCGAATTGTGTACATCCGAAAATTTTGCTAAAACGTTGCTGTATCAAGATGTGCCCAAATATTATACTTGGAACACATCGACAAAAAAGTTCAACAGAAGAAAAAGAGGTGCAATTGTTCCAGAGCATCCTGGTATATATTCGTCCGATGCATTGGGACGTGTGTATACTGTTCATCCAAATAACGCCGAGTGCTATTATTTGCGGTTGTTGCTGCATACAATCAAAGGGCCGACATCATTCCTTGCATTGAAAACCATCGACGGAGTAGAATGCCAAACGTACAGAGAAGCGTGCTTTAAACTGGGCTTACTTGAGAATGATCAGAATTGGAACACAACTCTGACCGAAGCATCACTCACGTGCCATCCAAAGCAAATACGAACTTTGTTTGCGATAATTTTAACAACATGCGCACCATCGAATCCTCGACAACTGTGGGAAATGCATCGTGAAAGCCTCAGTGAAGATATTCTAAGACAAGCACGTGCAAGCGATCCAAGTCAGGAATATTCGGATGACATTTTCAATGAAGCTTTAATATTAATGGAGGACTTATGCATGTCAATCAACAACAAAGCTCTTTGTCAACTCGGTATGCCAGCACCGACACGAGATAGAAATGCTGTACAAGACAGATACTTGATGCGAGAACAGCAGTTTGATGCAAATCAGCTTGAACGATTTGTGCAAACGCAAAAAGAGTTTTTAGTTGCTGATCAGAATTTAGTTGCTGGCGGAATTATCTTCCTAGATGCTCCAGGAGGTACCGGGAAAACTTTCCTCATCAATTTAATATTGGCGTCAGTTCGAATGCGAAATGGGATTGCAGTAGCAGTAGCATCATCGGGGATTGCATCAACACTACTTGATGGAGGACGTACAGCGCATTCAGCACTTAAGCTTCCATTGAATTTGCACCAGACCGAAACACCTACATGCAACATCAGCAAAAACTCTGGTATGGCCATAGTGCTTAAAACGTGCAAAATTATAATTTGGGACGAATGCACCATGGCACATAAGAAATCGCTCGAAGCACTTGACCGAACTCTGCGAGATTTTCGTGGAAAAGACCAACCGATGGGAGGCGCTCTTATACTTCTTGCAGGTGATTTTCGTCAAACATTACCCGTTATACCACGATCAACGCCTGCAAACGAGCTGAAAGCGTGCTTAAAGGCATCGCATCTGTGGAACTATGTCGAAAAAATTACGCTCACAACAAATATGCGAGTGCATTTGCTGCAAGATACGTCTGCCCAAATATTTTCAAAGCAACTTTTAGATATCGGAAACGGTAAAGTTCATATTGATCGCACAACAAATGAGATATCATTTCCGTCCAACTTTTGTCAAATGCAGCAGAGCATTCAAGACGTCATCGACTGAGTATTTCCGAACTTAACGATCAACTACCGAAATCCGGAATGGCTCCGCGAACGTGCAATTTTAGCTCCGAAGAACAGTAATGGACAAAGATCAAGCTGTTAATTACCCAACTGAATTTCTTAATTCTTTGGAGCCACCTGGAATGCCTCCTCATGATGTGATAATAAAAAAATTAACACCGAATTTGATCGAGGCAACAATCATCAGCGGTAAATTCAAAGGCGAAGATGTGCTGATTCCACGTATACCGATGATTTCCAACGATTTACCGTTCGAATTCAAGCGGCTTCAATTCCCTTTGCGTCTTGCCTTTGCTATAAAAAGCATAAGCTAAATAAAGCACAAGGGCAATCATTAACTATTGCGGGTTTGGATTTGAAAAATTCGTGCTTTTCACATGGCCAATTATACGTCGCCTGTTCACGAGTTGGGACACCACAAAATTTATATATTTACACACCAAATGAAAAAACTAAAAATATTGTTTATCCCTTAGCATTTGGGTAAATAAAAAGGTATTCAATTTCAAATCTCTAAATACATGTGTTTTTCTTTGGCGTAGCAACGCGCGCCGGGTATTGCTAGTTATTTATAAAACCGAGTATCAAACAAAATATCGCGGGTGAATTTGTGAAGAAAAGGGTAAAAATATTTAAATTGCTTTTGAACTTTATACAAAGCTGCAAACCGTTCGTTTTGTTTGTGTTCCACATTTGCGATTAATGTACAGCGAAGTGCACAAGTTGTGGTTGTTGAAGTGATTTATTTAAATCGAAGCAGTTGCTTAATACGAGTTTTTTCGGTGCACAATTTTTAGTTCATATCATTTCACTTTCGGTTTGATAGCCTTACTAATATTATAAATCCGAAAGTGAGTTTGTTTGTTTATTACGCTTTCACGTTTTAACTACTCAACCGATCATCATGCAATTTTGTACTCTGGGGTCATTTAGCCCAACTTAAAATATAGGATAGTTTTAATGTCGATTGTAAAAGGGAGCGTGGCACCTTCTTTACAAACGGAATTTTTCATTCTGTATATCGCAGGAAATATTTGTGATAGATATATTAGGAAATGGATTTTAAGAGGCTTAAAAAATTGTAGTTTGAAAATATTTTGAAAAGGGTTGCCACCTGGTTGAAAAGTAAAATTTA
Organism: Rhagoletis zephyria; assembly: GCF_001687245.7. Classification (NCBI taxonomy): domain Eukaryota; kingdom Metazoa; phylum Arthropoda; class Insecta; order Diptera; family Tephritidae; genus Rhagoletis; species Rhagoletis zephyria. Next base: position 60,266 of record NW_016160352.1, read on the forward strand.
AATTAATTATTCGCAAGCTATCTGAAAAATTAAAATATGGGTTTCAAAGCAAAGACTGTTAAGAAACCTTCAGATTGAACATTTAGATTATTGAGGTGTTTTACAAGAGTTGCCACCAGATCAAGAATTAAATTCCATTAATTTAAATTAATGACTGAAATATGGGTATCAAACGAAATGTTTTTAAAAAGGGTTTTAGCTCTAAACTGCATGATGGACGGTTGCCACCTGTTTGGAAAATCAAATTCTACTTGAATTAAGGGAATTAGGTAATTGGAATATGTATCACAGTATGGGTGTCAGACCAAATGGGTTTAACAAGGTTTTGGCTGGAATATGTTTTGGAGAGGGTTGCTACCTGTTTTTAAAGTCGAATTTTAACTAATTATACTAAAATTTAAGTGCCAAACGTAAGAGTGTTTAGAAATGTTCTGATTGAACATGTAGAATCTTCTGAGATATTTGAAGAGGGTTGCCACCTATTTAAAACTAAATTCAATTTCAATTATACTATAAGTTAAATGAGCTACTACAATATAGGTATTAGCCGAAAGTCTTGAAAATATTTATTTCTAAGCTACATAAGTATAGCAGTGTTTCCACATATTTGAAAATTCAAATTCAACTTGAATTATAGGAATTAGGTAATTTGAATGCATTTGAATGTATTACAATGTGAGTGTCAGACGAAAGAGGTTTAAAAAGGTTGCCAACTGTTCAGAAAGTTAAATTCAAACTATTCAATGAATTATAACAATAGGGGTATCAAACGAAATGGTTTTGAAAGGGCTTCATTTCTAAACTACATGAAGGGGGGTTGTCCCCTTTGTAATCTATATAAATTTGAGTACGGGGTATAAGTTAATTGAAAAAGTATCACAAGAGAGAGGTTTAGTTTGAAAATATTTTGAATATGGGTAAAAAAATTTGAAATCTCCTGTTTTTGGCATGGGTTATGTATGTTTATTGAAATTAATTACACTTAATGTAGCACTCAGAAATTTCGTGCACTCAGCAAAGCGGGTGATGGCGATCTAGTTTTATTATAACTCATTTCGTTCCATAGATTTAAACGCTTTTCTCAGCTTTGTGCTATTAAATTTCACTTGGTACGTTGTTGTTGGGGTTAAGTTAACCTTTGCATCTAAGTACTTATACAGCAGATTTTGCAGTAAACAATTTTAAATTCTTAGCATTTTCAATGTTTGATTTTGATTTTTGATATTTAATTATAATTCAACTCTCGTGTCATACATTACAGCCCATGGCCTTAGTTGAGTGATTTAAACAATTCACTTCATCTCTTTTTTGGTGTATCAAATATTTGAATGTGCATATAAGGCACGGTGCACATTAGTGCGATACGATATGCGATGCGATATGCGATACGATACGCGATACGATACGCGATGCGATATGAAATGCGCGCAGTGCACATTCGAGCGATGCGACACGCGATACCATTTTGCGATAGCTACACAAACTTTTGTGCCCTTATATGCTTGTTAATGAGTTAAATGAGTTGCTTCTCTACCGAGTATACCTTCCGAAAGATAGGTCTAAGTTTATATCTATAAACTTCTAAAAAAGTTGAGAGAAAAGAGTAAAACTGATGTTTATTTTTAGAAAGTCGACTAAAAATTAAATGAGATATTCGAATTTTCACGACAAATTATTTCAGAATATTGCGTTCACTACAAGGAGAAATCGGTGAAAGCTGAATTAAAAGAAAGGTTAAGCAAACATTTTTGAGTTGTATAGCCAAAAATATTCTTTTTCTTATGAAAGGTTGAATAACTTTTCCCCATTTCTTAAAGTAAAAATCACTATATATTAAATTCTAATTTTGCATCAATTCAGGAGTAGTAGTATAGTTGCTTTATAAAATAGTGCGTGAAAACTTTGCAAAAAAAGACGAAAAAAATGAACACAGAAAATAGACACTAAAAAGTTTATATACCAATATCATTCGAAAGGTCTAAACTCGGTGTATAGTCAACTGAGTTACAAACTTATAAGTGCGGAAAACTGGGTTTTTAACTAAATCAATATTGTGTGGATGTGTGACAAAAATTTCGTATCTCGATTCTTACTTCACTCGGAAAAACCTACCTGGAAAATAACATGACCTACCGGGTATCTTTACTTCAATATTTTTTGTAGCATTGGGTTATAGAGCACACACATTTTTATTTTCTCTATTTAATTTAAAAACTTATATAATATAATAAAATAACACTCAAGAGAAAAAACATAAAAAAATATAACGAATAATCAAAAATAATTACCTACATACATACATCATTTTTTAGTATTTGTTATTATATCTAATTTCTTCTTTTAATGGTAAATGAGATGATTATTTCCTAATTGTTTCTAAGTGCATTGATTACTATTTATTTGAATATTTGAAACAAACTAGTTAATCATTAGCATTTAAACAAACATCAAATCTTTTTTGCTATTCAAAATCAAAAATAAATAGGTTTAAAATTATTGGATTCTTTAAATTTCTTTTTAAAGATGTGAAAACAAAGGCAAATAAACCATCACGAAAAATATTCTTTTGTGCATTTACCTGTGTCCTTGACCTCAGACGCTATATTTCTTCATGTCTGTTCTACAGTAGTTTTTTTTCGGCATGGTTCCATAAACATGTTTTTTTTATTAATTCGACTAAAAAAATTGTGGATGATGATTCCTCCTGTGAAAAGGCCATGCTTATTGCAAAAAATACCGCGCAATACTAATTTCACCTCGTTAAACAAACCGTGTTGCACATGCGATACGCATGCTATATTATATCGCAGATATATAACCGAGCTATCAATGGACAGTCATAAAAGTTCCCACTTCGACTTGACCTTTTAAATACGTACGTCAAAGAGAACATAGTATTTTTAACAATACTTTTTTTTTGTTTTCTGTGCTTTAAATACCTGCATTGTTTTCTTTCTTTATTATGACATAAAAGAAGAAAGTGTGCACTACATATATCCTTAAACCAAATCTTCGTGATTTGCTTTTGATGTTACATATATTCGTTTAAATCATTTCAAATAGGCAATTTATTTTTAGAAAAAATTTCAAAAACAATAATTTTGTCTACTTGTCGGGCAATATTTTTTATATCCATTGAATCCTTAGCTAAAAACTTATTTGGTAAAACTGTCCCCTACATATCCCTTCTTTGCTATTTAAATTCAAAGAGTAAGCTCCTTCAATTGCGATTTCCAGCAGAAATGTTAAATGGTTTGACCGACAACGAAAACACTTTGAAAATGAGTTTTGGGATTGTGGGCTGAAGGCTGTTCACACCGACTGTTAAAGGCCCTACACACGCATTGATTTATCGGCCAACCAGTTGACCAACCTACTTAACGAAATTCCCTACAAACGCACCAACCAGTTTGCCGAATTCATTTGAGTGACAGTTTTTGAACTGTGAACAACACATCAGCAGTGGTAAACTTTTAAGCTATGCTGAGAATGCTTCTTATTTTTATGTATTTGTTATTGCTACCGCCCCCGCAATGCGCATTTAAAAAAATGAAATCGCATTTTAGGTCGCCAACTTGTCTACACACAGGGCAACAAGTTGACCAACCTGCCTCAAATATCGAAAATTTTTAATTTTTCTCCAATCTGTCGAACAACTTGACGAAGGTTTGCCAACTTGCCTACATACGGCTTATTTACCACCAACTTCTAGCGGTTGGCCGATAAATCGATCCGTGTGTAGGGCCTTTAAGTGTTTTCGTTGACATTTCTTACATCTTGTGATTACAGTTTTGTTACACAAAAACAAAACTAAAATACTTTTTCTTCATTTTCTTTTCATTTACAACCTCTTACTTTCATCCTTATTTTACTTAGGCCAACCAATTAACAATAAATCCGAAATGGCTTATTAAAGATTATAAAATCTGACTTCCACTTCGATAAATAATCGAAAAAACTAGTGAAAACACCGTGACTTTTCAAGTAGTTTTCAGCGAAAACTGGTTTTATGCCATGCTCGGACCGACAACGAAAACACTCTGAGAACGAGTTTTGGGATTGTGTGCTGAAAGCTGTTCGCACTGGCTGTTAGTGTTTTCGTTGACATTTCTTTCATCCTTTGTTTATAGTTTTTCTATGAAAAACCAAAATCAAAATCTTTGTCTTTCATTTTCTTATCATTAGCAACCTTTTTCTTTTGTTCATATTTTAATTTGGCCAGTCAATTGACAATAAATCCCAACTAGCGTATTAAAGATGATAAAATATGACTTCCACTTCGAAAACTACATCTAAAATACTAGTGAAGACAGCGGCTGGAATGAGTGAAACGTGAGTTTTCAAGTAATTTTCAGCGAAAATTGGTTTTCGTTTGACAGTTTTTACATGGACGAAAACACAAGTTTTAGGTCGAAAACCAGTTACAGCAACTCAAACATGTTTTCGATATCGGTCCGAACACGGTATTAGAAGACCAAATGTATCCAGAAAGGGTGATAAAGAAATCAACGCACTTGTTGAGGAAACTGCTTCTTTCTTTTGAAGTGAAATGTACTATTTGTATCATGCGAATTAAGAGGTGTGTTCCATTCTGAATGCGATTAGGTGTTAACTGACCAGAGCTATCTTGGTTAATAAACATATAGACGTAACCGTAGATGCGTTGCATGGATGAAAACGAGTTTATGTATTTGCAGTTTACTGAAATATCAGCTGCAGAGCATACAGATAGCAAACAGCTTTTACGAGTTTCTGAGATAATTCAGTTGGTAGTATATCAGCAGGGTTTGCAGCTGTTGGAACATAGCGCCACTCCATACAATCTGTGAGGTTTTGAATGCTGCTGATGCATGCCACGAACACGTTGAAGCGGGATGAATCCTCTCTCAACCATGATAGTACCATACTAGAGTCTGACCAACAATAAAACCTACAACGAAAAATTTTCAGTTGGGCGATGCCTGCGAAAGCAAATAAGGTACTGGCCCAATGCAGGCTTGCTTTGCTTGCTTCGCTTTGAGAACTGTCAAAAGTTATTTGGAATATAGTAAAACGTATGACGGCTGACCAAGTGGTAGCTTTACTTAACTTGCTTTAAGCGCCTCAAAGTTTAAAATAGGCAAATGTTTTATTTGAAAGCGTTTTGTAGCTTTTGACAAAAAGGTATGTTCCCGTTCTTAATGAATTCAAACAAACTGCTGCACACTTTCATGAACAAAGTTTGCTTACGTAATTAAAAATATATATAATATAAGTAATTCAAAGTTTAATAAAAATGATTATATGTTTCCATATTTATATTTAACATATCGCTGGCTGAAAAGTTGCTAAGTCCATTTTTACAAATTTGACGGGAACTTTGAATACAAAATTTTGCGTATTTAAATCAAAGCAAAACTCCAAACGAATCAGAAGGATTCGATCTTTATTAAAAGATTTCGTATTATTTTGGTCTTAACGGATTTTCGGAGTCTCTTTGGACTTAGAAAATTTGCCTTTCATTGAATATAAAGGAGAAAAAGTAAAAGAAGTACCTTAAATTCTCTTGCTTCCTTTATCAAAATATGAGGTTTCACAAAATGTGGGCTAAAACGATGTTTCCTCGACAAGTGATTCGCTCTCCCATTCGAAATTCGCTTTCTCATTCGAGAGTGGCGCCCCAATTACGAACCGAATCACGTAATTCGCCATACAAAATTTTGAGAGCGAATCACTTCATTCGTAGGTGATTCAGATCCAATCACCATGCGAATCAATAATAAATCATTGTCTTCTCTAATTTTGTCGATAACGGTTTTAAAAACATATAGACCACACACATCC
>NW_016160353.1:0-2042 GCF_001687245.7 Rhagoletis zephyria
AGGCAACTATCTGGAAGTATTTTACATAAAAAATTTACTAAGTATTGCCCGGTTTGTAGTTGCAGTTAAAGAAAACACATGAAAAGGCACGATTTTTTTTAATTCGAAAAAATGTAAATATTTCAAAAACGGTGACACTTTTACCTGAAAATTTTTTGTTTATCAGGAAGCTCACCCCCCCACCTACCTTCCCCTAAAGTTTGGCACGTTACTTCTGGGACACCCTGTATATACTTTAGTGTTTTTTTTTTATTTTTTTTGCCGGAAGTTTTGCCGAAGTATAATCATACTTGAGCTGAACTATTTAAATATATTTATCTACATACAGACACGGTACGTAGTTATTAATAAATACATATATACATGAACTCTGAAATAGATTGAATTTTGTTTGGATTTGGTGATAAATTAAATACTGCGGCCATTCCACAGAATCTAGATAAATATTCGCTGAATTGATTGTAATTTTATTTATATCTACCTGGATTTAGATTTTTTGTTGGCCTTAAGAGCTAGCCAAAGTATATTTTTGAGAGTGAATGCGGTAGAGTTTTGGCCTTGTTAGATCCGGGAGCCTGTGCCAGCTGCCTTGGAAAGGGGGAAACGAAGATTCTCGAAGGAAAAGAGAGCAAGATAACACGTCTGTCTGGACAGAATGTACGTATCGCGAACGGAGGCGAAACTCCTGTGGTGTGCGTTATTACTTTGCCTATAGAGTGGGATGGAGTCACAAAAGAATTAGAATTTCTCATAGTACCAGCGTTGACACAAGAATAAGGCTGCCAGACGTCCCGGTTTTCCCGGACATGTCCCCGTTTTAGACTATTTGTCCCGGTGTCCCGGTCCAACCTTAAAATGTCCCGGGTTTCGTTTAAGTGTCCCGGTTTTCGATTTGATTGCACAAATTTTGAATAAAAATGACTACACTGAGAGAAAAAACGCTTTGTAATATTAAGAAAAATTTTATGAATTTACTGGGGGAAATAACGCATAGTAAACATGAATATTTTGTATTTGATTACCGTTCTAAAATGTTCGTATTTAAAAACAATACTTTAATACCACGAACACGTGGTGTTGAATCAAACTGGACATTTGAATGCACATTTACATGTCTGGCTGTAGTTGAGTCCACGAAGATGCTTGCCACAATTTGCAAATTTCCAGAGCGTCAGGGTTCAAATCCCATTACAGGCAGCATGAAATTTAAATATTTTTTTTAACTTAATTATGAAAAAGCATTCGTTAAGTGCAAAGCGCTTCATTTTAATATTGGCGTATTTGAATTGAATATTTCTATATTAAATACTAAAATTTGTATAGTTAAATTTATTACGAGTTGGGTTGGTGCTCTTTCATATGCGATCATAGCATATTAAGGTTGTTAAGCAATTATTTTATTATTTTTTTGGGTTTATTTTGTTCTTATTGCTTTGCATTTGTTCAACGGAATTATCTCTATCTACATATGAGTTGTTTTATTACGTGCGGTTCTTGAATTACATATATACTTTAGTTTTTTTATTTTTTATTTTTTTTTGCCGGAAGTTTTGCCGAAGTAAACATACTTGAGCTGAACTATTTAAATATCTTTATCTACATACAGACACGGTACGTAGGTATTAATAAATACATATATACATGAACTATGAAATAGATTGAATTTTGTTTGGATTTGGTGATAAATTAAATACTGCGGCCATTCCACAGAATCTAGATAAATATTCGCTGAATTGATTGTAATTTTATTTATATCTACCTGGATTTAGATTTTTTGTTGGCCTTAAGAGCTAGCCTCGGATGAGACCCCCTTTTTCTGATGACGACCACGGCAAACGTATAAAGGACTATGATTTAAGGGTATGCACCTGGAATATCCGGACCCTTAATGGGGAAGGTGCCTCTGCCCGGCTGGTTGATGTCCTCGGGAAGACAAAGGCTGACATCACCGCCATCCAAGAAATGCGATGGACGGGGCAAGGTAAAGTAAGCGTGAAGCCTTGCGACGTCTACTACAGTTGCCACGTAAAGGAGCGCAAATT
>NW_016160353.1:3160-12862 GCF_001687245.7 Rhagoletis zephyria
TTTTCCGTGGCAAACAACCTCACCACCAGCAAAACCAATTAACTTTTCATTACACGCAATGACACATAAACCACACTTCTCTGCAATCGACCGCTTCACTAAGGATTTGCTGCTACCCGAATCAATGAGCGCTTTACATCTCAACTCTGTCTTTCCTATGACTGTAATTTCCTTACACAATTCCATGCACACATTTTTATCACCAATATTGTTGATTGATGTTTCACTTTCTACACATTGTCCACTTTCCTCATATTCGTCACTTGCTATCTGATGTACACGGTCAACATGTTTTGTCTCAACCTTCCTTTTGGGTTTCACACAATTCCTAGCTATGTGCCCCCTTTCCCTACAATTGTAGCAAATTGGTCCGTTTTCACTTTTATTTGCATTATTTTTACTCACGTCCACTAACACATGCGATGACTGCTGCGCCGTGCTTCTGTGGGCAACTTCGCTAAACCTATTTCGATTCTCAAAACTAGTAGATAAATTCATAAGTGATTGCAACAAGTCAGCACACTTTGAAAACTTCATCGCACTCAATGTTTTACGCGAATTATCGTCGGCTAATCCGTTCACACTATATCGAATTATCGAACTGTCATCGATATTATCTCGACGGCCTATTGCCAGCATTTTATAATAATATTCTATTAATTTCTCACCCTTATTCATTTTGGTGTTCATCATTCTAATATGAGTATCCGCTGAATTTCTCACATATGGAAAATCCGTCAAAAACGCAACTACAAATTCGCTCCATTCCCGGAATGCTGGCTGAGCATCAGCCTATCGCTTACACGCGCACTGCGATGTAAGTGGAAAATTCCTTCCCACCGGCATTGGAAACGTAGTCGGTAGTGCTTGGGACGCTGGCATTGCTATTGATGCTACTTGTTGCAAATGCGCTAACTGCGCCTGCGTGACTGCGGGCGGTGATGAAATATACGAAGCTCCAAGCAAGGCATTGTAATTACCTGCACCTAACTCTGGAACACTTTGTCCTGCTGGGCGAAGAGTCTGCAACTGTGCACTTAGCTTCTCTACGGCACCACAGAGTGCGCTAACTTGCACCTCGAGCTGCGTCACGACCCGCACTTCGTCCTTTGACGGTTCCACAATCTGCTTCTCATTTGCATCATTTGCCTTTGCTACACTTGCACCCGTTGGCAAATACGACTCCACTATTGGCGTTAGCACTTCTGCATGTACTTCTTGCAGTCTGCTAATCAATTCGGCTTTCGTGACACTCGTTTTAAATTTAAGTTTTTGCAATACTTCTTTTAATTCCGCGACTGTTAAATGATTTAGGTCTATGACCACTTCTGAAATCTGTGGCTACAGACAGATTCAGGACAACCAGCTTTATTCAGTTCAAATTAACGACNAATCTGTGGCTACAGACAGATTCAGGACAACAGGCTTTATTCAGTTCAAATTAACGACTGACTCATTTTATATTTACATAAAATGAATTCACATACAAAAACCAACAAGATGAGTATTTCAGTATACCGACAGTAAGAATGAACGTTATGAAATTAGAATGAATACAAAATAATGAATGAAAGACAAATATTATAAAATGAATAAATAGAGATGCCAATGAATATGTAATTAGCGATGACAGCTCGGCCTCTCCTGACAGAAACTCATCCCGAGTTAGCCAGCGTTGTTACCATCATCGTGATCACCGTCATCACTGTCTTCATCGATCTCAGGGAACAAGGCACANGGTTGATGATTAATATATGTACCTAAATACGTTAAAATGACATGCACAGAGTTTTACAATTATATTAAGCAAAAGCCAGAAGTTTTGAAACAAGTTCACAGCAACGAAACAAATGACTGATATTTTAATCTTACCTTGTATTTAATTTTTTTTTCTTTCGTGAAACCTAGATTACTTATAAGTACCGTGCCGTACAAAATTATTGGCTCGGAGACTCTTTCATCAGATCACAATTTCTAATCAGATCTTTTAGAAAAATTTTGAAAATGTAGCTTTTTAGCCAATTAGTAAAGTACAANGAACGAAAACGAAACAAATGACTGATATTTTAATCTTACCTTGTATTTAATTTTTTTTTCTTTCGTGAAACCTAGATTACTTATAAGTACCGTGCCGTACAAAATTATTGGCTCGGAGACTCTTTCATCAGATCACAATTTCTAATCAGATCTTTTAGAAAAATTTTGAAAATGTAGCTTTTTAGCCAATTAGTAAAGTACAAGTCTGAAGTTACCACAAAATTTCGTTAATTTTTTGCAATTATTTGTTTTTTGCTGACAGTGTCTTCCACATACAAAAAAATGTCAAACATAGTTTGTATGGAAGAAACTCTCAGTAAAAACAATACCAAAAATCAACTAAATTTTTATGGGCTGCAAAACTTCATTTTCAAAATTTGTATAAAAAAGTCTGAATAGAAAGTTGCGAATTTGTATGCAAATTTATTGCATTTTCCCGAGTTTTGCACAAAGTTTAGAAATTTTATTTTTATGTTTTCTGATGTATTTAGTATGAACTGTATTTTTATAAGGAACAAAAAAGGTACATGCATTGTGAAAAATTCTCTGTGCTTTAGTTGTGATAAATTGTTTTGTTTTGCTGGTGTACGTTGTAATGATCTCATGATCTCATGTTTTTAAGGTTTTTGTTTTTGCTTGTCAAAATAAAATTTTACTACATCCTTTCGTACGTAAAGGGAAGGGAGCAAGAGGCCTTTCTCCCCTTAAGTGTCCCGGTTTGGCAACAGAGATATCTGGCAGCCCTACACAAGAAGAATATTTAGGTATAGATTTTTGGCGTTTGTTTGAAATGAATGTGGTCAGTAGGGGTGTGGGTGAGCGAATGTGTGGTTCGGCTGTCTCAGAGCTCGTACCTGCTGAAGGTGACCTCTCATTTTATGCTGTGCAGCACTCTCTGTCGGCAGCGCAAAATACGGTTCTAGAAAAGGTAAAGTCAAAATTCCCTTCTTTTGCAGTTCTAGGGCTAGGGCGAACCGACATGGAGGAGCACGTGATCGAAGTAGTGGACGAAAATATACCCGTCAAGCAGGCACTACCCGATCGCACCTGCGATCCAAAAATTAGTATTCGCGGAATTAGATAGAATGTTGAGCATGAGGGTAATCGAGGAAAGTAATAGCAGCTGGAGCTCGCCTGTTTCCCTAGTCGTGAAGGGCACCAAGAACAGGTTATGTTTGGATGCCAGGCAGGTGAATGAGCGCATCATCAAAGATGCTTACCCACTGCCTCATATCGATGGGATCCTAAGCAGATTGCAAAATACCCTCTTTATATCTGCCATCGACCTGAAAGACGCATTTTGGCAGATACCACTGGAACAAAAATCACGAGAAAAAACTGCATTCACTGTTCCTGGTAGGCCATTGTACCAGTTCACGGTGATGCCTTTCGGGTTATGTAATGCAGCTCAGCGTATGTGTCGTCTTATGGACAAGGTCATTCCGGCCGCTTTACGGGAATATGTGTTTGTCTACCTAGATGATCTGTTAGTTTGTTCAGTTGATTTTGAGTCTCATGTATTGTTATTGGAAAAGGTCGCTAAGTGTTTGCGCGATGCAAAACTAACAAAAAATGTAGAGAAAATCAAATTTTGTTTTAAAGAAGTACGATATTTAGGATACGTAGTTGGGGATGGTTGCATAAAGACCGATGCTAACAAAATAGTAGCCGTAAGAGATTTCCCGAAACCGAAGAGTCCAAAACAGCTGCGACGTTTCCTGGGCATGACAGGATGGTATCGGCGTTTTATTAATAACTACGCTACCATCGCAGCGCCGCTACATGAATGCCTCACCAAGGACAAAATAAGAAAATTCAAAATGACAGACGAAGCGGAAAAGGCGTTTGAGCAACTCAAACAGAGCCTTATATCTGCACCTGTTTTGGTGGACCCGGACTTTGACAAAAGATTTTACATCCAATGCGACGCATCGACTGACGGGGTGGGTGGGGTACTTATTCATATGGATGAGGACGGAAATGAGCGACCCATTGCCTATATGTCTGCGAAGCTAAATAAGGCACAGCGAAACTACAGTGTCACAGAACTAGAATGCTATGCAGCGGTACTCAGCGTCAAGCGATTTAGGCCATATGTGGAGGGGCTGCCCTTCACTATAATAACCGATCATGCCAGCCTTAAATGGCTAATGGGCCAAAAGGACCGAAATGGCAGACTGGCCAGGTGGAGTCTGAAGCTGCAAGCGTTTCACTTTGATATACAACATCGAAAAGGAGCTCAAAATGTAGTACCGGATGCATTGTCGCGTATGGATGTAGAAGAGGTAAAATTAATTGATAGGGTACTGCATGTTTGCCTCGATTCGCCGTACTTTAAGACGGACGAATACACCGAACTAACTAACACGATTACAAGGGACAAAGACAAACTACCTGAATTGGACATATCAGACGGATACATATACAAACGGACGTAGTTTAATAGAGGCGATGAATGCCAAGAAGATAATGCCTGGAGGCTCTGGGTGCCATCGGAGCTGCTACTGGGTCTCGTAGAAGCTGCACATTATTCGCCATCAGTAGGTCACGGGGGGATTCACAAGGCTCTCGCCCGTTTGCGGGAAAAATATTATTGGCCGGGGCTGGTGTCAGATGTGCAGCGGTGCGTGAAGAACTGTGACATATGTAAAACTAGTAAAACCCAAAACAATTTTCACAAGCCACCAATGGGCAAACAACAAATCACTGAGCGACCTTTCCAACGTCTTTATGTGGATTTTATGGGACCATATCCTCGTACAAAGGATGGAAATGTTTTTTTGTTTGTGTGTCTTGACCACTTCACTAAATATGTGCTCCTTAAGCCCATGCAGCGAGCGACAGCTGCTAAAGTAGTTTAGTTCCTCGAAAGGGAAGTGTTCCACATGTTTGGAGTGCCGGAGTTTGTGCACTCAGACAATGGCAAACAGTTTGTGTCAGAAATATTTACCATGTTCCTTGAAAAGTACGGAACAAAGCAGATTAGAACTGCATTTTATTCCCCACAAGCAAACGCCGCCGAACGCGTTAACAGGTCAGTGCGCAGATGATTAGGGCGTACATTGGTGACAATCAGAAGAACTGGGACCAACACGTGAGCGATGCAGCTTTCGCAATGAGGACCGCTGTGCACACACCTATATCTACGTCCCCGTACCAGGCAGCATTTGGGATGCCCATGGTACAACATGGTGCCTCGTATGATATTTTGCGTCGAATAGGATCTATTAAAGACACAGATTGTGAAGTATGCGTAGGGCCAGAAAGGCACCAGCTAGTGAGGAACCAAATATTTGACGAGCTTAAACGAGCATATAAAGTAGGTGAAAAGGTTTACAACACTCGGACGAAGGAAGTTAAGTTTAAAATAGGACAAGTGGTATACCGCCGAAACTTTAGGCAGAGCTCATAAGCTGATTACAACGCAAAACTGGCTCCAAAACACGTACAACGTGTCGTTTTGCGTACGATCGGCAATTCAATGTATGAATTGGGAGATACTAGTGGGAAAAGAGTAGGGGTATACCACGCTAAAGACATTTTTGTTGCATAGGTATTCGAAGTAACGCATATTTTAGTTGTGAGTGTCCAAACCTTTTCTTGACGACTGCTAATTTCCTACGAACTTGACCAGATTTTACTTATTGATTGTTATATGTACGTATACACCATTGTTGTTGTCTTTATTTTCACTTGTACACCATTTTACATGTTTTGTATTCGACTTCTGCATGTGTTAGCTACCAGTGATATGTTAAGTGTCTGTTAACCGTCTGTACCAGTGATAGCGGTGATAAGTCAAGAAGTAGAAAAAAAAGAGTAGATCAAAAGGAGGATTGATAAGCCCGGTCTTGGGTCATGGGTCGAGACCACACGTCGCGGAAGATATGGAGGTCAGGCTGCGTTATGAATTTTCTTACGCACACGCTCCATGGTGCAGGCACCATCGGCGGGTACGAGCCTGTAACGAGCAGCCTTTAGTCAGAAGCGTTTGTGGGTATTTGTGGATAGGAAGATACAATCAAACCTATGCCAACTAGCTGGCATTTTAGCTTAAATACATAATACTTGTCCCATACAACTGAGAATCTACGTCTAACGCATATATGCATCCTGTACGCCACGTGAGAATGTATATGTGCCTTCGCTCGATGATAATGGGGCTTTTATAGGTTCGATTCAAGCGATACGACCAGATGTTTGAGCGATCTGAAAGGGATTTTTCTCTTGACTGATTGTTTTGGGCTTCATGATCATAGGAATTGCAGAAAAAGAAATAAACCTAATATCTAAGCCGAAGTGAATAGTCGTGAGTGCGGAGTTATGCTTTCCCAGAGTATAACTTTGTGAACAGTTTCAAAGAAACAGTAACAGTATTCNGATGATAATGGGGCTTTTATAGGTTCGATTCAAGCGATACGACCAGATGTTTGAGCGATCTGAAAGGGATTTTTCTCTTGACTGATTGTTTTGGGCTCCATGATCATAGGAATTGCAGAAAAAGAAATAAACCTAATATCTAAGCCGAAGTGAATAGTCGTGAGTGCGGAGTTATGCTTTCCCAGAGTATAACTTTGTGAACAGTTTCAAAGAAACAGTAACAGTATTCTAAGTTAAAAAAAAAANTATCTAAGCCGAAGTGAATAGTCGTGAGTGCGGAGTTATGCTTTCCCAGAGTATAACTTTGTGAACAGTTTCAAAGAAACAGTAACAGTATTCAAAGTTAAAAAAAAAACAAAGGAAAAACACAGTGATAGTTACCGCCAGGACACGGGACCAGCTAGATCCCGCTACAAGCCGCTGCCCAGAATTCGCGCCTAAGGTGAGCGTCTCTGCGTTAAGATGTATGCACTATTGCCCCAAATGTTACAAGTTACAAATAAAAATAATTAAAATTTTGTAATATAATCGAATAAAAGCGACAGTAAGCAAAATGAAATTGAGTTAAAACTATTGTTTTAAACGAAAGTAGAAGGAATTTGATTGAACGCAATATGAATCTAAATTAAAGTACCTAATATGAGGCTACATAAGGCTACTGTAATGAAATCTAACTAAAGTAAAGCTGACTAAAACTGAAATCCGGACAAAATAAAAATAAAGGTAAAAGTTAATAAAAACTTAAATAAGTACGGATACCAAGGGGCATTTGAAGCAGAGCCACGTATAACGCTAAGAAGCTAAACTCCAAATCCCTTCTAGGTCTTTGCCGGTGGGAGGCCCAATATAAGGACCTTAAGCGCCAAACTAGGAGCCACACATAGTTGCAGCCAGTCAACGCACAAAACTACAAGGCGATATACATAGTTCAAACAACAGACACACAATCCGGCTCCATTAACTAATGTACATATGTATGGATGGATGTATATACATACCTGAATACGAAGAGACTGGAAATCGCAAGCGGTTTAAATAATATATCAAGAGGGAAACATAGAATCGGGGACGAGAGCTGAGTTCGACGAGAGCGAACCCAACCAACTCGCCCACCTCGTTTTGCCAAATTTCTCGTCGCTCTTCCCCACGCCACACACATACGCTAGATGGTGGAGAAGGAACATTCACGTCAGCAAATTCAACAGCTCCCTCGATTTTCAGTACTCGTTTCGTCGATCTAATTTCACCACACTTTTTGATCACTATCTTGATTTGTTGCTCCTAGTTTGTTTTTTTCTTTCGCTCATATTTTTGCTTAATTTTTTATACACCTTCGCTTTTAGGCGGCCTTTTGCATTTTTTTTTCGCGCGCTGTTGGCTCTTCGGATGTTTCAAGGCTTTTCGCACGTAATTCATTTATTTTATTTTATTTTATCTACATTTGGTCTCTGCGAACATAATCTTTGGTTTGATTAACTTGTATTGTATTTACGAATTTACACATTTGAATTTACGAATTTACACACGTTATCTATTTTCTGGCAAATTTCTAAGCCAGATTCATTCTTTAACTTAGTTGGTAAGATCATTATTTTTTTGTCGTTGCACCGAAGCTTGCACATACCTATATATTTTCCTGGAATAAGTTTTTAAGTATCTTTTGAATATTTACCGTGAACTCGTCGCGTGGAATTTAGCCGTAGAAGTTAAGAAAACAAAACAAGAGAGCAATCTAGCATAACATTGTAATTTCCATTAAACTCATTTTGTTTACTTAAATTTACGTAACCTTAAGTAACGCCTACGCATCGATTGCACACCGCTCTATGGTTCTTTTACTATGCACGGGCTTTAAACGCGCCTATTATTCACTCTTCTCGCCCGTTTTTTTATATTTTATTTTTTTTTATTCACCGGCAGTTTTAAATAATTTCTTTAATAATCAAATTAACTCAAAAGTAATTTTTGCTCGTCGCGTCGGTCCCACCGCGTGGTACTGATCGGTACTCGTTGTAGACGTGAACGAATTTAAGGTCACAGGAAGGCTGGATGAATAACATGTTTCCATTCAGCTTCCATATATGTATGTATGTATGTTAGTAGTATTCCCTCCACAGCCTCTTCAGCGTTCCCTCTCCTGATGCTGGTACCACTATCAACGGAGTGAACAGGTGAGTGAACTACTTCCACCCATTCTTATATACTCTTTTATACCTGAATACACACGCATAGCATTATTTACTGTGCTTGTACATACGATCGAGTTTTTTTTGCTAGTGCTTCTAAGGTATTTCGGTACATAAATAGAGATATTTTAATTGCTCCACCGGGCTTTGTTATTTTTTTTGTGAGGGAAGAACAATATGGGCGAGTGCATATGAACCGCGATTAAATAGATTTCTATGTAGTTTATGCAGTAGACAATAAGTAAAAAGATGTGAATTGAAATAAACTTGGATTGTACAGATTTGTAACGGTAATTCGCAATATTTTCTTTGGGGAATAGGTTTAGGAGGATGGCTTACTAATCCTTCTTCTTCTTGGGTGTTGTGGGTGGGTAGCCCTTGCGGAGAAATGGGGTAGGGTGTGAAGCGCGGCATCACGCCAACGGACCAATCACTGACGTGGCAGCACCGGATGCAGAACGCAAATTTTCAACGCTTTCTTTGATAAAAACTAAACTANGCAATATTTTCTTTGGGGAATAGGTTTAGGAGGATGGCTTACTAATCCTTCTTCTTCTTGGGTGTTGTGGGTGGGTAGCCCTTGCGGAGAAATGGGGTAGGGTGTGAAGCGCGGCATCACGCCAACGGACCAATCACTGACGTGGCAGCACCGGATGCAGAACGCAAATTTTCAACGCTTTCTTTGATAAAAACTAAACTAAGAAATAAACTTAAGATTGACAGTATCAATAGCAAATAGCAAATGTTATGCAAGGAACTTGTAAACAAAAATTACCCGCACTATGTGTGGTCAGCTGCTAAAGATTTGCATGTGTAATTAATTGATTTAAATGAACTTTTAAGAAATTTAATTTATTGGTACATGACATGTACATATGTATATAATTCATACAACCAAAAAATGTTAAATGATCTCATCTCTGTGCCTAATGCAGCGTTTTTGCTGCATTTAAAATGCAACATTTAGCACTTTCGAACATATGTTTTCGAAGAGCGTTCATGCTATCGCATTTAGCAAATGTACATTTACGCGAGTTCGAAATCGTATGCTTTTGACAAACAGCCGTGTTCCAGTCGCTTATTCAGATCCGTATCTATT
>NW_016160353.1:12982-13521 GCF_001687245.7 Rhagoletis zephyria
CGGATTCCAACTTTCGCTATCGCTAAAATGCTAAAATCTGCTAAAACGCTTAAGCTAAAATATTATCCGAATTTTTGGCGAACTCCGAAGATCGCGATTCTGTCCACCCTGTTGCTAAAAATTGCTTAGCCTAAATTTTAGTACTTTATCCGGCCGCCAGGAGCGCTGTGCAGCAACGGCAGCGGTCAAATTTTGTTTTGATTTTAACAGAGATAAATAGTGAAAATAAGAGTAAGTACAACTTTTTAATAATTTTGGCCTATTTTATAAATTCATATAACTTATAGCTAAAAAAATTAATAAAGTACAATCGAAGAGTTTTGGATTGCAAATTAAATAAAGTGTTTGTAAAGTGATAAGAAGTCGGTTAATTAAGCATTTTGTTGCAGCCATAAATACAAAAAACTGATGTAATGCTATTCATGAAAACCAGCAATAAATATAAAACATAATTCACTATGCAAGCCGATTCTTAAGTTGCTAGCCATTATTTACTAAACCACACACCCAATCGTTTCTTAGAAGGACTATGGTCATAT
>NW_016160353.1:13736-23086 GCF_001687245.7 Rhagoletis zephyria
AGCACTTTTTGGCGTTGGAGTTTTAGCGATAGCGAATGTTGGAATCTGGGTGCTGTATCAGTGACAAATTCTTGCACACACACACGAATAGAGCTGTAAAACTATCGATGTTACTATCGATACTATCGAATGGTTCTATTTTGTTTGTTGAATAGTCGTTGGCCACTATCGATAGTCTTTGTTTGAAGATATATACATGTTATTTATATTATATGTTTAGTATGGAATTATTTTTTTTTGAAAATGGGAATTTGGCAACATTGATTTGCTTACACATCACTATTTTTTACCTATTACCGGGTTTTACACGGTTCAAGTATTGAATTCAATTCTGCTTGCTAGTGAAAGAGCGGGGTTGAGAAGAAAAGGGAGGAGTACATATACGTCTGTACCATGGTTGTTGGGAATATTCGCATTCGCAACCGTGGAGCTTCCGCATTAATTTTAACATTCGCATTAGCTTTCGCATTCGCAATAATCAATGCGGAGCTTTTGCGAATGCGAATATTGTGCAAGAACACTGATAAAACGTATATTTGGCAAACAAAACGACAAATTGTGGCCAATTTTTTTGGAGATGCTACGTANCGGGGTACGTCTGTACCATGGTTGTTGGGAATATTCGCATTCGCAACCGTGGAGCTTCCGCATTAATTTTAACATTCGCATTAGCTTTCGCATTCGCAATAATCAATGCGGAGCTTTTGCGAATGCGAATATTGTGCAAGAACACTGATAAAACGTATATTTGGCAAACAAAACGACAAATTGTGGCCAATTTTTTTGGAGATGCTACGTAAAAACTGTCCCCGTACGTCCCAATTCTTTTGTAATTTAAAGTCAAAGAGTAAGATCCTTCAATAGGTATTTCCAGCGGATATGTTCAACATCTAGCTATAAAGAAAATCGACTATTCGTGCGGTAAAAGATAACATTTAATTAGGTAAGCATAATGTAACTATCAAAAATTATTTTTCAAAGGTCTATTAAAAAAACTGGATGCATCGCTAGTTTTCTCTTCTACTTTTTCTTAGAAAAGTGTTATAATTAGTTTTCATAAAACGGCTTCTTATAATTAAGTTCCGTGTTTTCTTTAATTACTTAGCAGGAAACATATATGTAATACTTCTATATTGGCAGTAAGCTAACTTCTCAATGTGTAAGCATTCCGAAATCAAAGCGAGACAGTCTAGTACCGTTTTTGTCAATGTATCGTGTACTTGAGTGCCGTTTTTGTATATGTGTTGTGTACATGTTTATTTATAAACGTATGTGTTCCTTTACTTTCGTACGTGTTTATTGATATATCTGTACTGTAGTGTTTTCGGACGGTACTAGCTCTTACTGCCAATATAGGAGTATTACATATATGGCAGGAAAACACACCAAACATCCCGAAAACTACAACATTAATTTTAATTTTGTGATAATGGTCAAAATTGGCACGCAGCGAAATATAAATAAAATGGAATGTGAAAAAGTTTACAGTCAAGTTCAGAAATCAAATAAGAATCAATTCAAGGCGAATAGATATTAAATATTAAGGAGTGGGACTTGGCATGCAATATATCGTTAGTATAGTATGAAAAGGGCGTAAGCCACATCGTCGCTGAAATAATAAAAGTCGTAACTAACGAAAAATCCAAAATTCGCTTCTTGATTGATTATGATGCATTTCATCGAATCATAAGTTCCCACATCGTTTTATGCAATAAAAATTTGTACGGGGTGCCTTTTAACAAAATAATAAGACTTTTAACTTATTCGGCTGGCAGTAACGACTTTCAAAACAGAATTTTCTTAGAAATTTTCATTTCTAGAAAATAATTCTTTATTTGCCATATTCACCTATTTAGAACCTCGTTATAAGCACACATTTTCCTAACCAGGCACAGAAGAAAGGATTAAAAATGAATTACAAAAACTAAAATCGAAAAACGCTGATGACGTTACAGGTTCTCCAAATTCTGAAACAACGAAAAAAATTAGAATGAAGAATTCTTTGGAAAACAACGGTGTTTAAACAACGATCTTGCCAGGATGCTAGATTGTGAAGATGAAAGTCAGGAGAATACACCCGATATTTGCATCGCGATGCAATTCTCAAAAAGGAATTATTACATTGCAATAAAAAAAATAAATAAATATAACTTAAAGTCAACTGGTGCAGCGTCAATCGAAAATAATTTACTATTTTGAAAAGTTTCAAGTTTGTCGCCTCGAGCAAGTAGTTATTTAGTGGCCCAGGTTTGATTAACGACCTTTCAAGAAACAGGCTGTAACCCGAAAAGGCAGCAACATTACTTTTGATTAAATACAATGTTCCAATTTTTTTTAAATTTTTCCTTTATTTATGCTTTCAATAAAGCCATTTCCCAAAAAATAATACATTTTGTGCGATAAAATAGCATAATTTACTTCTAATTTTGTTTACTGCTAACGTGCGCGTAGCAGTGGGGGAGGGGGGCGAAATTACTCAATAAAATGCGAAAACTGATTACATACAATAGTGTAGAAGATAATTCTATTTCACGAAAATTCTACTAAAATATTCTACTCTACGAAAATTCTACTTTATTGCCAGTCAAAAACAGGGTTTTGTAGTAGGAACTCCTTAATTAGTCTTTTAAATTGTAGTAAATTGCTAGCGCCTCGATTTGTTCTGGCAGCTTGTTAAAAGTTTTAACGCCGTAGACATGGGCGTCGCCAAAACCGAATTTAGGGGGGGACTGACATATAACAAAAATCCCTCGAAAATTTTATTTCAAAATTTTAATGTAGTTGATTGATTAAAATACATATATGTAAACTAAATGGTTCCATTTGAAAAGACAATTTTAACTAATAGCAAAATATACATTTAGTTTAGCAAGTAGAGTGAAGTTCTAAACTTACATTTTATTGACTTGTTTTCATACAAATAGAAGAATATTAACAGGAAATATGACTACTATTTTCTTACTACAAAAATATGAAGAGCAGGCGTTAATTAATAAATGCGAAGTAAATACATATCGCCTCTCTAATGCCAGAAGCATAAATATGCAAATTTACCAATTTGAGTTATTAGGTTCACTTAATTAACCTTTGGATATTCTATGTTTTACCAAAACCCAGAATACCATGAGCACATATTCACAATGTCAATTACATGAATGCAGTGTTAAGCCTCGTAAAAACTTTCAAACCAGATTTCCCAAAATTTTCACCTTTACACATTCATGTTTCTGACATGCGGGGGACGATTTGTAGGCACTTGCCGATTTGTTTTACAAAAATTATTTAAAACGCAGACGTCTCGGTTGCTCATCAAACCGGTTAATCGTTTCTGCAATTATTTCACATTGATTAAACAAATTTTCGATGTATGCTTAGATGCATAAGCCTAAAAATAAATTTTATAAGAAATTAAACTGACAATTTATTAAAACTATTAGTAACCCCCGAAGTTCGGGTGAATGCAGTAAATAAATACTAACTAATAATAAGAATTTAATTNTCGAATTTAGGGGGACTGACATATAACAAAAATCCCTCGAAAATTTTATTTCAAAATTTNCCGAATTTAGGGGGGGACTGACATATAACAAAAATCCCTCGAAAATTTTATTTCAAAATTTTAATGTAGTTGATTGATTAAAATACATATATGTAAACTAAATGGTTCCATTTGAAAAGACAATTTTAACTAATAGCAAAATATACATTTAGTTTAGCAAGTAGAGTGAAGTTCTAAACTTACATTTTATTGACTTGTTTTCATACAAATAGAAGAATATTAACAGGAAATATGACTACTATTTTCTTACTACAAAAATATGAAGAGCAGGCGTTAATTAATAAATGCGAAGTAAATACATATCGCCTCTCTAATGCCAGAAGCATAAATATGCAAATTTACCAATTTGAGTTATTAGGTTCACTTAATTAACCTTTGGATATTCTATGTTTTACCAAAACCCAGAATACCATGAGCACATATTCACAATGTCAATTACATGAATGCAGTGTTAAGCCTCGTAAAAACTTTCAAACCAGATTTCCCAAAATTTTCACCTTTACACATTCATGTTTCTGACATGCGGGGGACGATTTGTAGGCACTTGCCGATTTGTTTTACAAAAATTATTTAAAACGCAGACGTCTCGGTTGCTCATCAAACCGGTTAATCGTTTCTGCAATTATTTCACATTGATTAAACAAATTTTCGATGTATGCTTAGATGCATAAGCCTAAAAATAAATTTTATAAGAAATTAAACTGACAATTTATTAAAACTATTAGTAACCCCCGAAGTTCGGGTGAATGCAGTAAATAAATACTAACTAATAATAAGAATTTAATTTAAGTATATAATAAAACGTGATATTCATGAATATACTTCAGTATTTAGCTCAAAATTTATTTAAAGAACTTCGTGAAAGACAACAAATAATTTTGTATTGCTAGAGACCAGAAAACCCAGAATAATTTTTAATTTACTCTACTCAAAGCTTCGTATAGTGGGCCGTGAGAAAAAAGTCATCTTTAAGGTATAGGCCAACCTTTCACAATATCTGTCCGAGGGCTTTATTAGTCGTAATCTGAAACGCAATAATTAAATAAATAAACTAAAGCTTTCTTAACCCTGTCAGTACAAAAATTTAACCACTGATTCTAAAGATTTTAAAATATGTATACCGGCTAATTTTTAATCGTTCAATTTAAAAATCACATCAGTCATTCAGGGTCCTTTTTAATGGTCAGTGATACCCTAGGTGTTTAAAAAAGAAAGTGATATCAACTATTTTTATTTTTTTCTTTCGTGAAATATATTTCAAAACTTTTAATAATGCCTAATACGTTTTCCGAATCTAAATTCCACGGAAAATTGGTTAATGTTTTTCAATAGATTATATTGCTCACTATCGACTTTTCTACCACGTTTTCCTTTTGTGACAAACACGGTCAACTGAAACTGCAACTTGCGCTTTAATTTGATATATAGCCCTATTCTGTGGCTGCTGCAGATCGCTTTGACTAAGTCGTATAACTGAGCAATTATATATAGATACGCTGGGAAGTAGTTAAGAAAATGTTTAAATTTATAAATATTTTGTCACCTACTTCACCGATTTGAAATCTGATAAATGGTATCCTAACTTTGGTCAGATCTTTCTAAGTACCAGAATAAGAAGAGATAGACCCCTGAAAATGTATTCCTATGTATATGATCAGAACATCGAGCTGAGCCGATTTAGCCATGTCTGTCTGTTCGTCTGTTTGTATGTAATCTAGTCTCTCAGTTTTCGAGGCATCCGTCTGAAATTTGGAAAGTGAGTGTAGTTTTATAATGCTTAATCATTTGTCGGAACCACAAAAATCGGACCACCATAACATATAGCTCACTATAACATATTGTTCAGATATTAGATTTTTCGTTATAACTTCTCCGTTTATACAGCTAGGGACATGAAATTTCGCAATATTTTCACCCATACTTAAATAAAAAATCACTAAGATCGGGTCACTATAATCAATAGCCTCCATACAACTCATTGTTTAGATATGAAATTTTTCGTTATAACTTCGCCATTTATAGAGCTAGAAATATGAACTTTCGTACTATTGTTACTCATCATCAACAGAATATTTACAGTGAAAATTACAGCCAAAAATCGGGTCACTATAACCTTTAGCCTCGATACAACTGATTGTTCAGATATGGGGTTTTGCTTTAAAACTCCCTCACTTGGATAGCTAAAACCGAGAAATTTCGTGAGCTATTCTCTAAATAATCACACAAAATCTACTGAGAAAATCATCAAGATCGGTGCTGTATAAGCTTTATACTGATAGTTCAGATACAAGTTTTTGCGATATAACTCCTTTACGTAGGCAGCTAAAACCATTAAATTGTGCTACCGGTTTACATACCGATCACACACAGCATTGAAAATCACTTAGATTGATGCTTTATAAGATATATATTCCATAGTTCTGATTATTTAGATATGCTTTTGTTTATATATGGGTAAGGCTTCCTCAAGTGGGCACCGAATTTACCAACATTAATATTTTTCAATGATATTCAGGCAGCCCCGAGTTTTGTAGTCGAACAGTACACTATGTAATTTTTGTCGCAAAATTCCAAATAGTTTGTTGTTAATCAACAATTGAAAAGTTTTGCAGTGTTTTGGAAATTTTTATTTTTCTTTGAAAGTAAGTGTCCGAATGAAAAAATTTTTTGGGTGTAGATTTAAGAAACATTAAATTATACAATGAAATTATTTGCGCTACAAAAATACTTTTTTTTTGCTTTTCAATAATTTTTTTATGAAAAATCGAACTTTTAAGCAATTTCTGAGCCCCGTGGAGGAAAATTTTTAAAAATTCATTCTAACCAAACTATATCGAAATGCACGCATTTTTTTTCATATATAAATGCAGAAATGTTTATTACATCTCCCGATGATGTTTTAGTTTACCTGAAGTCCTTAAAGCAGTCTTTTAGTTATGGTCCTGACCAGATCCCCACTTGTTTTCTTAGAAATTGTGCTGATTATCTCTATGAGCCGTTAACAGCCTTATTTAATTTGTCTCTTAAAGAGGGCGTTTTTCCAACTGTATGGAAGGAATCGTTCATAACCCCCTTACATAAAAGCGGTAGCAGGTCTTCAGTGGAGAACTACCGGGGCATAGCTAAGCTTTCTGCAATTCCTAAATTATTTGAAGCAATTATAACAAATCGGTTGACGCATTCTATCACTTCAAGCATTTCATACAGTCAACATGGATTTTGCAAGGGAAGTCTTCAGATAGTGAGCCGATTTCAATGTTTTTTTTTTGTTTTAAGCGAGTAACCCAATTACATATAAACTGGGACGCGCCATTTTAGCTGATTATTACAAATTTTGCTGAAATTTTGCAGAATTTTCATAATTTTTACACAAAGTCTAAAATCTGGATGTAGTATATGGTTTGTTAAGTAATGAGCTACATATTGTAAAAAATAATAAACATTAAATAAACTAAAGAAAAATAGGCGAAACTTGCTTCAATTTTTGTTAAGAATGTCTTAAATTTAAGTGTGAAGTTTTACACGCAACAAAATGAAAGAGCACAAATTTCGATGTGGAGCAAAACTCTCTGGGGAGACAATACCTGTGAAGAATTGCATCATGGTGCTAATATATTTTATTTTTGTTATCATTGTTGTTTCCGAGTTGGTGGCCTTCAGCCGCACTAGAAGAAATAACCTCATCAGTCCAACTCCGGTTACGCCATCCACAGTATTTTTGCGCAAAATCCACCTCCAAATTTACAATAAATGTGCATATTTCAAACCGAAATCTTTATTTTAAATTAAAGCTTAATCCCTTTGCTAGACGTATATGTACAATTTTTATTTATTCGGGTCACGTGTTTGGACACGATAACCCAAAATCATTGTACAAATAACCGAACCGTACCCAAACTGTCTTACTTATGCATTTTTCTATAAACAAAAATTTTATAAAATGAAACTGCAATAGTTTTCATCTTTTGTGGATAATTCTTATCACAAATACATAGTTTGTGCTTATATTTATGTATAAAAATTTTTTAGCAGCACCACATCTTTATCAGAAAATTCCGAGAATCCAAAAATTGGTACTGTTACAAGTTCCAGGCCATCATTTTAACTCGACCTCCTTCCTGTTCCATGGATAACGGTACATCTTTTAGAGGTTAAAAAATATTTTGCGTCAGCAATTTGTCGTCGAACTGCACGTATTACGTACCCTATCCTCGGAAAAGCAAAGAACTTTATTTTCGAATCTTTACTCAGGTGTACCGAATTCTGACAGTTTGGAAACGCGCAACACTTTTAGTATTTTCATCCAACTTCACTAACTCATTTTTTTTTTACTTTTACAAGAATCAAAATTGTGTCTACTAGTGAATCTGGTGGCATGATTTTAGTTAAATGTCATAAACTTGTTAAAAGTTCGGCAACAACAACGAATGTTAATATATTAAACTACCTTCTGTGTTTGTATCATGACGTTTTCTTTTCTCGAAATAATGTTGCTCTGTTTTCCTCAGCCCTTTCACAACTTCACGTGTTTATTTCTCAATATATTGCCCTCCGCCTAAGCAAAAGTGCCATACGTTTTGCTAATATAGTCATTTTGCGGGACAAAAAGCAACCTACTGCAAATGTTACAATATTTATAAGAAGGCAAAATTGTTTAATGGAAGAGAAAATGCCATAAGTTTGTAATTTATCTCTGTTTTTATATTTAAGTAATACAAACATGAACATTTCTTTGTTAAACAAAAATAAAGTGGTGTACAGCTTAGCTAGGAATAATCTTTGTTAGCAAAAAAAAATTTTATGGATTTACTAGTCTAATTGTAATTTATGTATTAAAAAAAAGTTAATTCTAGTTGAAACATTTTAGCCGTTTTTAGCCGTTTTTTTTTGTCCAATCTAGCCGGTCACCCCAAAAAGTTCTGGCAACACTGCTCTTCATACCTCTATGATAGATCACAAAGGGTGTTGTTTAAAAATACTATCTCTGACGTCATTGATGTTACTTCAGGAGTCCCTCAGGGTAGCCACCTAGGCCCGATTCTGTTCTTGCTTTTTATAAACGATATTTCTACAGATATAAATTTCTCCAAAATTTTAATGTATGCAGATGATGTAAAACTTTATAAATCGTACGTTTCAATTGAAGAAAGGTCTTTGCTACAATCAGACTTACTTTACTGGTGTAAAGTAAATCTTATGCCTCTAAATCTTAAGAAATGTAAAGTAATGTGCTTCTCGCGAAGAGCTGTTCTGCCAGTTTCTTATATAATAGGTAACCATAACCTGGAACAGGTATACAATTTTGTGGACCTTGGTATCACAATGGATCCTAAGCTTAATTTTAATCTTCACATTAATGTGACAGTCAACAAGGCTAAAGGTGTACTTGCATTTGTGAAACGATGGTCAAAAGAATTTAGTGACCCTTATATCACTAAAACCCTGTTTACAACATTAGTTAGGCCGATTCTGGAATACGGCTCGGTGGTTTGGAATCCAAGGTATCAAATTTACTCAGACAAGATAGAATCAATTCAAAAACAATTCCTACTTTTGCTTTAAGAAATTTCCGATGGGATTCTCAATATAGTCTTCCACCTTATACGAGTCGCTTAAAACTTATTAACCTTCCTACACTTGCCAGTCGCAGGGAAATGCTTGGTATAATTTTTATGGTTAAATTACTGACAGGCTCAATTTCAAGTCCGTCTCTTCTGGCTGATGTAAGCTTTAATGTTCCCTCACGCGTATCAAGACACTTTTGTCCCATATTTCTGAAAGCTTGTAAAAC
>NW_016160353.1:23111-52678 GCF_001687245.7 Rhagoletis zephyria
CAAATCAACTTCTACAAATTTACTTGACCTAACATCCTATATCTCAAAAGCATTTAGTGAGAGCAAAACTGTTGATGTTATATATACTGATTTCAGTAAAGCATTTGACAAAGTGTGCCACTCGTTGCTCATTTATAAACTTGATCTTCTTGGTCTTCCACCTAATTTTCTACGTTGGATCTCTTCATCAGTGTTGCCATTTTAGCCGGTTACGATAGCAAACAGCCGGAGAAAATTCGGTTTAGCCGGCAGCCGATTTGTTAGCCGTTTTGCAAAAAAAAAATTAGCCGGTTTTAGCCGATTTTGCTATTTGCTATTCGCCTTATTTTATTAAAATTCAAATATACAAGTTTTTATTTTTACAAATTTAGTGATCCAAAATCTATTAGAAATGGCTAGTCTTATCCGTGAGAATTTTTTTTTTCTGTCGGGCTGTGTTATATAAAATTGAAAAACAATTTTTTCTAACCCGAAAAGTCTTCAGATAGTGAGCCGATTTCAATGTTTTTTTTTTGTTTTAAGCGAGTAACCCAATTACATATAAACTGGGACGCGCCATTTTAGCTGATTATTACAAATTTTGCTGAAATTTTGCAGAATTTTCATAATTTTTACACAAAGTCTAAAATCTGGATGTAGTATATGGTTTGTTAAGTAATGAGCTACATATTGTAAAAAATAATAAACATTAAATAAACTAAAGAAAAATAGGCGAAACTTGCTTCAATTTTTGTTAAGAATGTCTTAAATTTAAGTGTGAAGTTTTACACGCAACAAAATGAAAGAGCACAAATTTCGATGTGGAGCAAAACTCTCTGGGGAGACAATACCTGTGAAGAATTGCATCATGGTGCTAATATATTTTATTTTTGTTATCATTGTTGTTTCCGAGTTGGTGGCCTTCAGCCGCACTAGAAGAAATAACCTCATCAGTCCAACTCCGGTTACGCCATCCACAGTATTTTTGCGCAAAATCCACCTCCAAATTTACAATAAATGTGCATATTTCAAACCGAAATCTTTATTTTAAATTAAAGCTTAATCCCTTTGCTAGACGTATATGTACAATTTTTATTTATTCGGGTCACGTGTTTGGACACGATAACCCAAAATCATTGTACAAATAACCGAACCGTACCCAAACTGTCTTACTTATGCATTTTTCTATAAACAAAAATTTTATAAAATGAAACTGCAATAGTTTTCATCTTTTGTGGATAATTCTTATCACAAATACATAGTTTTGTGCTTATATTTATGTATAAAAATTTTTTAGCAGCACCACATCTTTATCAGAAAATTCCGAGAATCCAAAAATTGGTACTGTTACAAGTTCCAGGCCATCATTTTAACTCGACCTCCTTCCTGTTCCATGGATAACGGTACATCTTTTAGAGGTTAAAAAATATTTTGCGTCAGCAATTTGTCGTCGAACTGCACGTATTACGTACCCTATCCTCGGAAAAGCAAAGAACTTTATTTTCGAATCTTTACTCAGGTGTACCGAATTCTGACAGTTTGGAAACGCGCAACACTTTTAGTATTTTCATCCAACTTCACTAACTCATTTTTTTTTTACTTTTACAAGAATCAAAATTGTGTCTACTAGTGAATCTGGTGGCATGATTTTAGTTAAATGTCATAAACTTGTTAAAAGTTCGGCAACAACAACGAATGTTAATATATTAAACTACCTTCTGTGTTTGTATCATGACGTTTTCTTTTCTCGAAATAATGTTGCTCTGTTTTCCTCAGCCCTTTCACAACTTCACGTGTTTATTTCTCAATATATTGCCCTCCGCCTAAGCAAAAGTGCCATACGTTTTGCTAATATAGTCATTTTGCGGGACAAAAAGCAACCTACTGCAAATGTTACAATATTTATAAGAAGGCAAAATTGTTTAATGGAAGAGAAAATGCCATAAGTTTGTAATTTATCTCTGTTTTTATATTTAAGTAATACAAACATGAACATTTCTTTGTTAAACAAAAATAAAGTGGTGTACAGCTTAGCTAGGAATAATCTTTGTTAGCAAAAAAAAATTTAATGGATTTACTAGTCTAATTGTAATTTATGTATTAAAAAAAAGTTAATTCTAGTTGAAACATTTTAGCCGTTTTTAGCCGTTTTTTTTGTCCAATCTAGCCGGTCACCCCAAAAAGTTCTGGCAACACTGCTCTTCATACCTCTATGATAGATCACAAAGGGTAGTGTTTAAAAATACTATCTCTGACGTCATTGATGTTACTTCAGGAGTCCCTCAGGGTAGCCACCTAGGCCCGATTCTGTTCTTGCTTTTTATAAACGATATTTCTACAGATATAAATTTCTCCAAAATTTTAATGTATGCAGATGATGTAAAACTTTATAAATCGTACGTTTCAATTGAAGAAAGGTCTTTGCTACAATCAGACTTACTTTACTGGTGTAAAGTAAATCTTATGCCTCTAAATCTTAAGAAATGTAAAGTAATGTGCTTCTCGCGAAGAGCTGTTCTGCCAGTTTCTTATATATAGGTAACCATAACCTGGAACAGGTATACAATTTTGTGGACCTTGGTATCACAATGGATCCTAAGCTTAATTTTAATCTTCACATTAATGTGACAGTCAACAAGGCTAAAGGTGTACTTGCATTTGTGAAACGATGGTCAAAAGAATTTAGTGACCCTTATATCACTAAAACCCTGTTTACAACATTAGTTAGGCCGATTCTGGAATACGGCTCGGTGGTTTGGAATCCAAGGTATCAAATTTACTCAGACAAGATAGAATCAATTCAAAAACAATTCCTACTTTTTGCTTTAAGAAATTTTCGATGGGATTCTCAATATAGTCTTCCACCTTATACGAGTCGCTTAAAACTTATTAACCTTCCTACACTTGCCAGTCGCAGGGAAATGCTTGGTATAATTTTTATGGTTAAATTACTGACCAATTTTGAATTGCACGACCCACTCCGTTGCTTATGCCAGGATTTTAACTCTCATTCCAGCACGTTTGATATATCAGATCCGCTTTTCAGCATTAAGAAAGCGATACTCTCCTCTCTCAATAAGTGAATTATTGACATAAATACATAAAATCAGCTGATGAATTTAGTTCTGTAGCTGAACAGTTTTAGATCTCGACACTTAACAAACTCCTGCCTATCGTGACTCGGCGCAAAAATTTAAAATATTGGTTCCGTACGTCATGCGGACTGCGCCCCTCGTGCGGATGGGCGGGAATGGAGGGTAAAAACCGTTGGGATATTATTATTATTATTATTACATAAGTTGTTGTTAAAAATTTTCGTCTGACTACAAAATTCGGCGCTGCCTGAATACCAGTGAAAAATATTAATGTTGGTAAATTCGGTGCCCACTTGAGGAAGCCTTACCCATATCTGTACTGTAATGTTTTCGGAGGGTACTAGCTCCTACTGCCAATATAGGAGTATTGCATATATGCATGCATCCCACGCTTTTCATTTTCAATATCATAAATTATTTATATAACTTTTGCTAAAATTTCAAAATCAAAATTTCATTATTTTCTACTTTTTAGTCCAGTTATAAAAGCGTTTTATATTATTTATTTTCTACTTTTTAGTCTGGTCTATTAAGATAATTCAACGATATTAATAGATTTGTGCACACACATGCATATACGGTCGAGTTTAAAACAAAAAAAATCGGAAAAAACAAATATCGGAAGAAATAGTAAGCTCGTATGAGGAAGTCGCCTCAAAACTTACCCGGGTGAAAGCTAGTGATCTCACTACATGGTCGTGTGTGCCGGTGATATTGTTTTTTGCCAAAATAGTGGAAAATTGGCTTTTAATAATTTTTTATTTATTTATTTATTTATTTTTTACAGTCTGTTAGACTTATATTGCAACAAAGATTTAACATTCTTATAATTAGATTTTAGATTTAAAATATAAATATAAAATATTAAATACAAAATACAAAATGCTCTACAGAAATTTTTAAATAACATTATTTCTTTATCACTGCAATTATTTTATGTCATTATACACGCATGCAATTTCCTGGAAGTTATGTAGACGGTTGGAAAGGCCGAGTTTCCAATCCGCGCTATTCTTTTTGGGTTACTCCATTTATTGATATCTCCTGGGTGGTCAGAAAGGCCGAGTTTCCGATCCACCCAGTCGCGCTTTCGTGACGGTTAACGGTTGGAAAGGCCTAGTTTCCAATCCGCTCGTTTATTGTTTATTATCTAAGGGTCTAGGTAGTCGGAAAGGCCGAGTTTCCGATCCGCCTAGTCTCGATATCTTGGTGGTTGGAAAGGCCTAGTTTCCAATCCACGCTATTGTTGATACATCACTATCTTGTAGGCTGCGTTCTACAATAGTCAAATAGCAGCCGCTTGAAAAGAGTGATAGTATCACAATTTTTTATAGCCTCTGGTAATTCATTGAAGCACTTTAAGCCTTTATAGAAAATATTTTTTTTGTCCACTTCTGTTCTATACTTCGGGAGTCTGAAGCTGTTATTCTCTCTCAACAAATATGTATGCGTCTCATTTATATATCGGAGATTATCGCTAAGATAATCCGGCAGGTTGCCCTTCTTAATATTGTACACAAATTTCATAGCGTGGTAAAAAACTTGTTGCTTCACGCTTAACCAATTCAAGGTTACAAGCATACATCTTGTTGGTGTGTCATACGGTTTGTTGAGGATGAATCTCATCGCTCGGTTTTGCATTTTTTGCAGCTTATCTACATGGGAGTCCCCCGCTAGGAAGAAAATCGTGGGGCAGTATATAAAGTGCGGTTCTACTATTGACCTGTACACCAACGTTTTATATCTTCTTCCCAAGTACTTACACGATCTCTTTATAAGGCCAATTTTTTTAGCAATCTTGTTGACTGTATACTCAACGTGCTCATCAAACTTTAGTTTGTTGTCTATGTATATTCCTAGGTACTTGACACTTTTCACCTCTTCGATATTTTCATCTTTGATTTTTAATTCACGGCTTATGGAGTCAGCATTTGCCGCTCTGGAAAATACCATAAAGTTAGTCTTTTTCACATTCAGTTTGAGTTTATTTGAACACAGCCATTGATACAAAGAATTAAGATCTTCTTGCATTTTGACAATCGCATTTGGTAGTTCCCTATCACTGATCGTTAACAAGGCATCATCCGCAAAGAGTTTTATTTTACAATGTTTGAGAGAACTTTTAATATCGTTTATATATATATTAAAGAGTAGGGGTGCCAAAACTGAGCCCTGTGGTAATCCGATGTCTACGGCTATCTTACTAGACCTCTTTGAATTAACTATTGTTTGTTGCCTACGATTACACAGAAAGCTTCTAAACCAGTCAAGCTCAGTGTTTTTTATACCAATGTATTTTAGTTTATCCAACATTCGGACCCTATCAACGGTTTCAAATGCTCTTTTAAGATCAATAAACACTGCCACTACATTAAGGTGTCTGTTCAGATCTTCTTTCCATTGAGAAAGCACCAGATTCAGCGCAGTCTCACAGGAATGTTTAGCTCTGAATCCAGATTGTTCTTTTATGAGTATTTTATTGGATTCCACATAGTACTGTAGCTGGTTTTTCACAACGGTTTCTAGCATTTTTTCCAAGCTAGGGAGAGTATTGATGGGCCTAAGCTCCTCAGCTTTAACCGTTTTTCTAACTTTCTTGACGGGCACTATTGATGAAATTTTCCATTCTTCCGGTACTGATCCTGTCTGGAGACTCTTATTTATAAGTAGGGCATAGAAATATCCCATATAATCAGCAGAGTCCTTAATAACACCTTCAGAAAGTAGGTTGTTTCCCCCAATTTTCCGCTTAAATTTTTTGGCAATTTGAAGAATGTCTTCCGTTGAGACCTCTTCAAATTTTAGCGTACTTGTGGGAGCTCGTTGCTCGAAAAAATCATAGTTTACACACTCTATATTGGTATGTATTTCCAAAATGCTGTCCACGAAAAAATTATTTAGGTTTTCCGCAATTTCAAAGCTGTCTACGTAGTTGGTGTTATTTATTATCACTTCCCCAATATTTTCTTTGACCTCCGTGTTATTGACTACCTCCTTTAAGTATTTCCACATGAGTCGGCTGTCACCCTTATTTATTTCCACCTTATGCTCTAAGTATTTAATTTTTTTACACCTTACCATTTTCTTATATCTGCTTCTCACTAAATTATATTCACCCCAGTACCCTGACAACACTGCTTTCTCATGGGATTTAGATTTATACTTGTTCATCTCTGTCAATTGCCTATCATACCATTTGTTCCTCTGCCTAATGCGAGTTATTTTTGAGTAAGTCAACTGCCTCATGGCCCACATAATGCAATGAGTAATATACTCCACCATACCGTCAGCATCGAAAAAATTTAAGTTCGAGAAATCGCACTGCCTTAGTAAACTTGTTAAGTTCTCAGGGTTATATCTCTCCCAGGATATTACTTCTGCCTCCTTAGCAAGTGGGTTAAGTTTATTGACATTTAGTCGAAACATTATTGTTTCGTGGTCAGATATTCTATGATCCTCGACCTTTTGGCATATAACTCGGTTATCATTGGAATACAACAAGTCAATACGTGTTTCCGAATGTTCCGTCACCCTCGTATTAAAATTTATCAGCTGTTGCATGGCTTGTTGCAAGAAAACATCATTGAGTTTTCTGCTGTAGGTTGATACTACGTTCATGTTTATGTTAAAATCGCCAATGACAACAGTGTTCACAGAATTTTCTGAGATTTCTGCTAAGATATCCTCCATATATGTAACAAATTCCGCATCACTTGAGCTTGGGGAGTGATAAACCACCCCGAGCTGCCACCTGGTATCACAGTGTGTGAGTTGAATAACTATACACCAAACATTTTTGTCTAAAGCCTTGTTAGTTATTGTTTTAAAACCGAGCGTGTTTCGAACGAGTATTATCACTCCCCCCGTGTGTCTACTGTGTGAGTCGCAGCGTATCATCTGATACGCCGGGAACATTATTTCCGTATCCTCTATGTCATCAGTTAGGCATGTTTCGGAACACAAAAGTAGATCCGGGTCGGTAAAATCTATAAGTATTTCTAGCTCAACTTTATTAGCCACTAAACTCTGTATATTGAGATATACGCATTGCAAATATTTGGGTAGCGCTTTCTTTACACCTGGGTGAGACGTAAACTCAACGCTAGGGTCCCCACAAACTTGCTGTAATTGTTAGTAATTTACAGTATTTCTTTTATGCTCGAGCTTTTTCTGGTATACAGGACACTGTCGGTTAAATGTCATATGATTTTCATCAAGCCCTAAGTTAAATTTTTTATTAGCACGAATGCAGTTTATGCATTTGTTTAATGTTTCCTTAGAACATTCCACAGTTTTGTGGTTATCTAGGCACTTGAAACATACCTCATCGGCTTTACATTTCGCAGCTATGTGGTTAAATCCCTTGCATTTGAAACAGAAAGTAACATCCATTCCATCTTTGACTCTACATTTTTCCCAACCTATGTTTATTTTTTCGCTTGCCAGCACGGCTGCAAACGCATCTACATCTGTTTCTACTAACGCATTATAATGTTTTGCATTTCCTCTTTTTGTTTCAAAACATTTCAAAATTTTGAAATTACCATTTTTGAAGCATTCATTCTGTTTTTTTATCATATCCCTGAGCTGCTCATTCTCATGTTTAAAGCTCATTCTATATACCATGAACCTTGGCTTGGCTACGTTTGGGATTTTTATTTCATATCTATCACTCATTTTATTCTCTATTGCCTTTTTGATTTTTTCACGCTCAGCCTCATTTTCTGTTTGTATTACTACAGCCCCACTTTTCCTCCCCTGTACACTATTAATTTTCAAGCCCGAGGGGTCAACATTTTTGTTCAAATCTTCTTTTGTTTTTCCCACTTCCTGCTTCTCTTTTGGTTGTAGAACTAATGGCTTCTCTTTATTTACTTTCGGCGGCCTATTATCTTTCGCAGTATTACCTTTAAAGAGATCCGCGTAAGTGGCTTTCGCCCGCTGACCTGCTAACGCGTCAGCAGTCACCGATTTCTTTATCTCTTCACAAATTTTTTTGTTCTCATTTTCATTGCGCACTATGGCTTCGCAAAGATCATGGCTTTGCTTTTTTACGCCGTCAGCTATTGACTTAATTTGGTTCACTTCGAGAATACTCGCCTCACAGGTTTTTTGTACTCTTTGCATTGCATCAATGCGTTCCCCAAATTTTTTCTCTATTGATTGCAAGAGAAGTTTAAGCTCTTTCACTTGCATTTTCTGCGACTCCTGGAAGTCATCATTACACTCTTGGATCTTTTGACTATTTTTCTCTATTGTTAAGTTCATATTTCGGAGCACCTCATCGA
Source organism: Rhagoletis zephyria (assembly GCF_001687245.7). Taxonomy (NCBI): domain Eukaryota; kingdom Metazoa; phylum Arthropoda; class Insecta; order Diptera; family Tephritidae; genus Rhagoletis; species Rhagoletis zephyria. Next base: position 31,474 of record NW_016160353.1, read on the forward strand.
TGTTATGCATGTATGTGTGACATTGGTTACACATAAAGCGCACAAAGTTGTTTTCTTTGAGTACATTCGCACTGTACTCATCCAATTCAGAGCATTTTTTTGCCCAGTGCCACACTTTACCACACACACCATCACAGCGGATTCCGCTGTCACCGCGAATTGGATTCTTGCACTTATGGCATTTATCCATTTTCGCGCCTTATTGTTTTTGCGGAATACTCGCGGACCTTTGAGTGAAATTGCATAGTGAACGAGACAGCAAAACAAAACAAAGTTCTATCGCACTGAAGTGTCAAATACAGCTGAGCATGTCTACCAAAAGTGGGAACAGATTAGTGTCAACAGCTGTTAGCGAGGGTTGAAACCAAATATACATACACATTTTGAAGCCACTGTAGTAGTAAAGCGCGATTGATTACTAGATCAGGGCGGAAAAAAATTGATAATTAGTATGAGTGTCATAAGGTCGCCCCTTCAGGGCGAATTACCACAGAAGCTCTAGGTTCCTCACTCCAGGATATTAGTGCGACCGATGGCGGTATACTACTAAACCCGGACGAAAAGCGACCTAGAATCGTGTATTCGCCGCCGCAGTCGTGGTCACCATCACCTGCGGTAGTCGAAAATCTCGCGTGGGTTACACTAGGAGTGAAAATCCGGGAACTAAATGAAATGTTGGAGGACGGTTAGAGGAGGTCCATACATCAACCAATGCGTGACACCATTGCTGAGCTACCTGTCCTATATGGCAAAATGATGACTACTGTTCCAAGGGAAACGATGAGTGTAGCCCAACAGATGACCCCAATCGCCACTAGGGGCTCACTTCCGACACATAAAAACACAAGAGGCGGAAAATCAGCGCTACGAGGAAAACTAGCGTCACCAGAAGAAGCAAAGGGAAAGAGTAGCGACCCAGGTAAAGGTGTCAAGGAAGAATCCCAATGGAAGATGGTCCAGCCCAAAAGGAAGACGAGTACTAAGCAAACACGCCCATATGCGATAGTAATAAAGAGTAGCAGCGGGGGATCGTACGTAGATATACTTAAAACAGTGAAGAGTGACCCTCAGCTAAAGCATGTTGGTGAAGTAATAACCAAAGTACGGAAAACGGCCAGCGGGGACCTTCTTCTTCAGTTGACTAAACCCACGGACTCGCATACGCAGGATATCCAACGTGGGGTTAAAACAGCGCTAGGTGAGAAAGCATCGGTACAGGCTCTAACATCAGTAACGGCTATAGAGATTAGGGACCTGGACGCAATTACAAGCAAAGAAGAGCTTTGTACTGCCCTGGAAAAAAAATTTGATGGTATACAGTTTTCGGAAGAAAGCTTAAAATCTTTAAGAAGTGCCTACAGCGGATCTAAAACAGCAACTCTCCTGCTACCAGCTCCCATAGCAAACAAACTGTTAGCAGTGCGTAAAGTCCGTGTAGGATGGGTGATTGGCCGAATACGCGAGAAAACTCAGCCGGTAAAATGTTCCAAGTGCCTCGAGTTTGGTCACCTTGCTTGGAACTACAAAAGCACTTTCGACGTTAAAAACGCATGCTTTAATTGCGGGGAGCCAAACCTCGAAGCTGTTGAATGCAAAAAAGAGGCGAAATGCACCATTTGCTCTAGAAGAAACCCATCGCAGGTCAAGCACAGGACTGGCGGCAAGGAATACCCCTACTATAAAGATGCGTTGAAAAAAGCACGTGCACCATGAAATTTCTGCAACTGAACTTAAATCATTGCAAGGCGGCACAAGAGCTTCTAGAACAGATGGTAAGAGAGAAACACATAGACATATAACTATTGAGTTAGCCAGAGTTGTAAATGATCAACTATGGGCTAGTGACACCAGCGGACGATCAGCAATATCGAGCTGTGCCAAAACTCCTATTGCAATACAACAACTAACGGATACAGGTTTTGTCTGCGTACTGGTATCGGAATTGATTCTTTATAGTTGCTATATACCACCTAGCTCCAACCTTGTTGAATTTGAAAACATCATGGACAACCTTGATGGAGACGCGAGAGCCAGAACATCTGTAGTAATTGCAGGCGACTTTAATGCATGGGGCCGTGAATGGGGAAGCCGTCGCACTATACTAAGGGAAGGGCTATCCTTGCAGGATTATCAGCACTAGATGTGGCACTCTTAAATACAGGCGACAAGTTTACGTTCCGGAAAGATGGAATGGGCTCCATTATTGACCTGACATACGTAAGCAACAGGCTTTTTAGGCGCGCATTTTAGGAGGTATGCGAAGACTATACGCATAGCGATCACCAAGCTATTATATTCTCGATACATACAGAAGTAAGTGGACATAACAACTCCAGAAAGCGACTAGTTGGATGGAGGATACACACTCTTGATGAAGAGGCACTAAAAGCGATGGTGACTGACATTGTACTACCGGAGGGAGCTACGAATTTGGAAAATCATCTAATGGCCCACATTAAAATGGCCTGCGACGCCTCAATGAGGAGAAAGTCTTCGTCGTCCCGACGCCCACCTGTATACTGGTGAAACGAAGAGATCGCAGAACTACGTCAGCAATGCAACCGGGCAAGACGAAACTATCAGAGAGCTAGAAGTCAAAACACACCCTTTGCAGAGCATCAAAGAGCCTACAAAGTAAATCGTACTCAACTAAAACGGGCTATAAAAAGCAGTAAAAATAAGTGCTTTCGTAGTTTGTGTGACAGCGCCGATAAAGATCCCTGGGGTCTAGCATACAAAGTCGTTACTAAGAAGCTACAAAAGTCGATACGACCGCAGATTTCGTGCCCGAAAAAGCTGGAAGAAATAATAAGCGCACTTTTTCCAGCACAGCCCCCCTTCGAGTGGGAGAAATTCCCCACTACAGAACTCCAGTTTCCTCCAGTTATGCCGGAAGAGGTTCTACTCACGGTTAGGAGATTTGAAGACATAAAATCACCAGGTCCTGACTTGGTCCCAAATCGCATTCTAAAACTAGTTGCTAGTGCGAACACCGAAGATTTCGCTCGTACATACAGTAAATGTCTTCAGGATGGTGTATTTCCACCCATCTGGAAGCGCCAACGGCTAGGCCTTTTACCTAAGGCAGGAAAACCATCAGGGGTTCCCACAGCGTTTCGCCCAATATGCATGCTGGACACATCCGGGAAACTATTTGAGCGAATAATAGGCAACAGGCTGATAACAGAAATTGAGGCGGGTGGGAACCTCTCAGAGACGCAGTTTGGTTTTAGAAAGAGACGACGATCTACAGTGGATGCGGCCATGCTAGTGAAGCAGTTGGCAGAAGAGGCGATCCGTGGAGTGAGATGGAAGGGGGGAACAAAGGAATACTGCTTGCTAGTTACACTAGACGTTAAAAATGCGTTCAATACCGCAAATTGGAAGAAAATCGTTGAAGCACTTCGTCGTTTTGAAATCCCAAGAGAATCATAAACAGTTACCTGACAGATAGGATACTTCTCTACGATACGAACGAAGGGGTCAAGGAATACCAAATTACTGGTGGAGTGCCTCAAGAATCTGTTCTGGGCCCGTTACTTTGGAACGTAATGTACGATGCAAATGTGTATTTCACCCAAGGGTGCGAAAATTATTGGCTTTTCAGACGATATTGCTGTTTTAGTCGTAGCCAAGCATATAACGGAGGTGAAGCATAAGGCAGACCTCACAGTTTCTAAAATCCAGACATGGCTGGCATAAGCGGGCCTTGAGTTAGCGCAACAAAAAACCGAGGCAGTGTTTATAAGCAGTAGAAAAGTGCGCGAAGCAGTCGCCATTAGAGTGGGGGAGACATGAAATCGTCTCAAAAGCTGCCCTTAAATACCTAGGAATTATGTTCGATGATAGACTGACATTTAAGACACACGTAGAATATGCAGTAGAGAAATCAGAAAAAGTTACAGCGGCTCTATCAAGACTTATGGTGAACACGGGGGGCCCTAAGCAACAAAGCAGATAGCTGCACGCAAGAGTGGTGCGAAGTAGTCTCCTCTATGGTGTACCAATCTGGTTAGTTGCTCACGATAAAGCTTCATACGCACGAGAGGCAAGATCATTCTACCGACTCTGCGCTGTTAGAGTGTGTAGCGCGTTCCGAACAACGTCGTAGGAAGCAGCGCTTGTAATATCTGGGCTCTGCCAAATTGCCATTTTGGCAAGAGAGGTGGCTGAAACCACAGTGAATAAGACAAGTCGTGACGCGGCGAAGCGAAATTGTTTGCAGAGGTAGCAGAGTCGATGGAGCACTTCAGGTAAGGGACGCTGGACATATCGCCTAATTCCTTCTTTACGGAGCTGGCTAGAAAGACGGCACGGTGTAGTGGACTTCCACTTAACCCAAATACTGACGGGACATGGTTGTTTTAAATCTTACATAAATTCAAACACGAAGATGATCCTTACTGCACCTTCTGTGCAAATGACGTTATTGAAGACGCTGAAAACGGTTTTTTCGTCTGTCCGAGGTTTTGCAATCGAAAGGAATGACTCGAGCATGAAGGTGGGGAGGCCACTTACGGTTGAAAACCTAGTGGATACTATGCTTGAGTCAGAAGAAAACTGGTCCGTTGTTTGCAATATGGCAAACACCATTTTAACTAAATTGCGTCGAGCGGAGCAAATCCGTAGGTTTTCATAGAAAGGCAATAGGTCGCTCCCCTTCCGCGAAGTAATACCTAACGGTAGTTCCATGGAGCGAGGGAATCGGAGCAGGGGTGGGTTTTTTGTGCGGTGAGCAGAAAGGCAAGTCCCACACTTTTCGGCTTTCAACTTCAAACAAAAAAAAAACACACACACACAAATGTATGTATGCACACAAGGACGAATATACATACAAGGACGAATTTTTATTATATGTATATAGATGTGATATTGTGTAATTAAAAATATATAGATATGACCCACCACACATACATATGTGTATTTATATGTATTTATATCGCATAATACGATTTAAAAAAACATTTAGCTATGTTTAAATCAGAAAAAATGTTTTTTTTTTGTGTTGACCATTGTCCTCGGAATTCACGATAGGGAATTTATTTTTGACGAATCGAAACAGTTTGGCTCCTTTCAGCAATACTTGGAGTTTAAAATACTATTTCATTTAGGTCTCTATTAATTTTCGATAGCTAGATATTTGATTTTATATACAATTTTTTTTTTGGTTGAACTTTGACCCTGGAATTCAAGGCCGAGAAACTGTTTTTGAGGAATCTGAATAATTTTCCCGTATTCATTAATATTTGGGCTTTATAATGCCGTTTAGTTTATGTCTCTACCTGGATCGAGAGATATTTGATTTTGTCAATTTTTCCCAAAACAGAACACAGTGCTGCAGCAGGTCTTCTATAGAAAACTATCGAGGCATAGCGAAGCTCTCCGCTATCCCCAAATTACTCGGAGCAATTGTTGTTAATCAACTGACATATTCTATATCTTCGTCAATTTCACAATCTCAACACGGGTTTTCTAAAGGAAGATCTACTATCACTAATTTATTGGAGTTTACAACTCATGTCTCAAACGGTTTTAGAGAAAATGCTCATACCGACGTAATATACACCGATTTCAGTAAAGCTTTTGACAAAGTATGTCACTCGTGACTCATCCCTAAACTCGACCTAATCGGCTTTCAGCCCAGTCTTATTCAATGGATCTCTTCTTACCTCTCCGATAGAACACAAATAGCTATTTTTAATAATTGTTCTTCCAACATCATTAAAGTTTCTTCAGGAGTTCCTCAGGGAAGCCACCTTGGTCGGATTCTGTTCCTGATATTCATTTATGATATTTCTTCTAAAATAAAATATTAAAAAATTTGAATGTATGCCGATGATGTGAAACTTTTTAAAACATTGTCCTCTATCGAAGAAAGGTCTTTGTCACANTATGATATTTCTTCTTAAATAAAATATTAAAAAATTTGAATGTATGCCGATGATGTGAAACTTTTTAAAACATTGTCCTCTATCGATGAAAGGTCTTTGTCACAAGCGGATCTAGGCAACGTGGTTAGTTGGTGTCATGCAAACTATATGCCACTAAACCTTAAAAACTGTAAAGTTATGTGTTTCTCTTCAAGGGCTGTTTATTCAATATCAAATTATAATCTGGAGCAGGTGTCCAATTTTAAGTATTGTATATGTAAGTAACATGTAAAAAAATTTGTTTTCATTTAAATTGTTACAACTTTTGGACCGTTAAAATTATTAAATTAAATTCTCTAAAAAATTACCCTGAAGTTTGTTGTCTTAGAGACGATTAAGAGTATTAAATATGTTAATGATATTGCTGAACGAGATATAGCGTTGATACAAAATTATAATCAAACTTTGACGAAATACGAGGAACAAGCAATTTCTTTTGCAAGTAATACAATGATAATTATGTGGCGGTGTGATAATTATGCAACAAAGTGTACTATTAAATTGTTTGACTTGTGTTTAGAGATTTTTAAATTGTTAATTTATTCGTTAATTATGTGTTAAAGTAAATATAAATTTTTTTTTGTGTTTTCAATGTGGAGAATTTGTCCTCCTGGAATGTTATAAAATTCTGGTCCCCTTAATATTGCAGATATGAGGAAATGGATCAATACGTTAAATTAAAATACAGCTTCTTTCTTCCTACCACATCAAGTTTTATTTTTGTTGATAACATGCATATTTTAGAATTTGTAGCAATGTTCATTCCAAGCCAAAAATTAATTATTTTAAAATCAAATTTTTACTTAAAACCCCAACAGTATTAGTTAAAAATACCTCCAAAGAGACTAAGTAAATAAGAAAGACCTATGAAAATTCGAAGTTAATACTAGTAATACGCGGTAACACTGATAATAAATAATTAACTTTGTTTATATTCGAGTCAAGTAAATCAGAAAAAAACCCTTTTTTATTTTTATGCCGACGTTTCGAACATTTTATTTTTTATTCGTTTCTCTGTTAAAACTAGAATATCCATAGCCTAATTTATAAACTTTATAAAGTTAACTTAGACCATGTTTTCTTCGAAAATTTCGATGCAGAAAACAAATAATTGTCAGCGATTTTTAGCCCTGAAGAAGACCAAAATAAAAAGGTCGAAACGTTGGCATAAAAATAATAACAGCAAAACAGTCGGTAGAACAAACATAAATAATTAACTTTTTACTAAACATATTTACTGTTTATAACACATAGATTGGCGCTTACACTACGGTGACCTTATCTATGAAAGCCGAATGCCGGACAAAAAATAATTTTGCAATTTTTTTACACACTGTTTTCCCTGAAACAGTATCCTTACAGTAACATCACAAATTTGTAGGATAATTTTCTCGAGATTTTTACCCCGTAAAATTTCTTAAAAAAATTCGTTAAATTTTAGTATAATAAAGTGCAATTTTAAGTCGGTAAGCCTTCCACTAATTTTTGGCAATTTTTTTTTGACAGTGTTACGCATTTTTTTCATACAGAGTATGAATGTTCATCCTTTTTTTTTTGAAAGAGAAGCAAATGAGCAGGGCTTCCCACACGCACTTTATTATACTCAATTTTAGTGAGTTACAAAACTACAAACCATATTTTTTTCTAAAGATTCTAATTAAAAAGTTTGAAATTTTGGTGAAACCTTGCAGAATAAACTTTTTTAGTTTTTGCGCAAAGTATTTGGTATTATATGGTTTTTGTTAGGAGAAGAGCTTGACTTTAATAAAATAAATAATAAACATTAAATAAACTAAAGAAAAATAGCCAAAACTTACTAAAATGTTGAGTCCTAATTTCTATTTTGGCCACTGCATGTATTCCTCGATTCGAATCACAGGCATTCAAATTAGAAAATAATCAGCCCTATTCTGCATTTCGATTACGTTCCCGCATTCCGCTCCGCAAGAATCGAACTTAGGTATTCTACGTTACGATCGAATCGAAAGAGGAAGAGAGAAAACATCTTTCGAAATCAGCTGTTTGCCTAGGAATGTTTGAAATCGAAACAAAACAAAAGAAATATTTGCCACCAAACTAAAGCAGCTTATGAAGTTAAAGTTTGTAAATATTTTAAAATAACTAAATATATCTAACATCATTGTAATTCAAAAATAAAATTTCGTTTGTGCTTTATTTAAGTGGAAACATAATTATAAAAATGAAATCCATAGCCGCGGCGTTATTGCTTGAAGAGGAGAACGAGTCCAAGATTGCTGATGCGGAAATTGAAAGGCGGAGATTTAGGGACATGTTTGATCTTTCTCAGATGAGTGAAGAGTCCTAAACTCATCACGAGCTGTATTACTCATCGCTCAAAGCCAGTGAAATTATAAACGTTGTTTGAGCAATCCACAACATTTGCATTTACTACAGAGTGGAAGATTTGAACGCAAATGAATTCCATTTTGAAAGCCGTCAGGAGGAGGGGAAGAACAAAGCTCCATAGCAAATTCCAATTCGACACTATACGCACCTCTTTTTAAAAGGTTAGTAAAAACGAGTGCAATAATAAAAGCATCTTTTTTTTATGTAACTTCACATTTTATGTATGTATGTATGTATGTATGTACATACTTCTATTAATTTTATATACAAAGAATAAATTGTATTCAGTGCATTTCACAGTCTTATTTATAGATAATGAAAACAAAAACGCCTGTGCTTCCTCTTTGAAAACCTCGAGCAATATCCCTTTTGGTTGCTAATATTTGAGCCAATTTTTCGTATTGCCCGTATTACCGCTCGCGAAAACACAGAAATCGAGAAAATTCATTTANTTTCGTATTGCCCGTATTACCCCCCCATAAGTCAAAGAATAATATTTCACTAATATGGGTCTAGAAAAAAGGCTCTTTAGAAGAAAGTATGCGTAATAAAGTTTCAAACACGAACTTTTAAAATCATATATTCAATTTTTCTCTTTATTTATAAAACATTTTGATAATTTTAAAACATTTTGATAACATTAAATTTTTCTTTTTACTTATAAATCAATGAAACGAAGAATTTTAAAATTTTTCGTGGTTTTTTGAAAAATTCTTCTTGAACTTCGTCAACTGAAAAATTTATATCTTTGTGAATATTCATAGATGCTAGACTGTTGAGTCTTTCTTGACATGTTGTGGCTATTGAAACGGGCAAAAGTGCCAATATACGTAAGATCTTAAAAACATTCCCAAAAGACGTTGTATTAGCCACTTGTAATGCTTCGAGAGCATTTCGAAAATGTTCGTGTGAAACTCGTTTTTTCCACATTTTTACCTCCAGAAGAAAGTTTTGTTTCGAGCAGTAGATTACTTTTTCATAGAAAGCAAACGATTCTTCAGTTTTTTTTTCGTTAAAATCATACTTTGGAAACAAAACACTAAAATTATTTCAAACTGATTTATGGTTTAGGAACCGGCTTTTCAAATGAGCAATGTATGTATCAAGGAAGGGAATGTAAAAAGCAATGCGATAGTATGCCTCGGCGTCTCCGGTTTTCACATTAAAGCGATTCTTTTGGCGACTGCTGTATCGCGGTACTTTGATTTCTGTACCTAGGTTGGTGCATACTTCTTCTACGTGTTCGAAAAGCAAATGAAAGTTTTTTCGGCATCTTGTCGCATTTCTTCAAATTCCTTTAAAGCTTCGCCGGCTAAGCTCATTGCTTCTGCAAGATCTTCATCAGGTACTTGTAATTGCCGGCTAGCAAAGCTACAATTTATAAAAAAGCAAATGCTTGGCTGTTGACGATGTGCTAACAGTTTTTCAAAACCCTGATAATTTCTATAATATTCGCACGATATAAATAATTTTTACGGTATTTTCCCCGTGACAAATAAAAAGTTTTTGACAATTGGAAGAAATACAACTTCGAAAGTCTTTTTTAAACGATTTTTCATTTTGCTACGTTAGAGCCGTTGCCGAGAAACTTATGGATACATATACATATACACAAAAATTGCTCGTTTAAGGTAATTAGAATAAGGGGCAAAATTTCCCGCAAAACCCCGCCCATCAGAAAATTCTGGATCCGCCGCTGTATTCGTCTGATTGTCTCTTAGTTTCTTTTTGTTAAGATTTCTACCGGGTGTGGGCGCACACATGTGCTTTTTTAAGAAGTTTTACTTCTATCACGTGTACGGTGTTGCACTCGTGCTATTAAACTAATGCTTTTTTCTCAAATAGTTTTTCTCAGTGGCAATTTATACATATATGTATATATGTATGTAAGTAGCAGCGACACATTGGGTAAACTAAATGCATTCATCCATACATCTATACCACGACTGAGAGAATACAAAGGTTGCGCCGATCTCGGACCGCTATTCCTCTCTTAACGAATTTGACAGAATCGTTGTTTGCATGACGTCACACTTGTGCAACTTGTTTACGTTTTCCTTGCAACATTTTTTCTTCTTCTTCCATTCTTGCTCACGTTTTGTCATTTCTCTCTCGCAATTGCACCAGTGTGACGTCACNATGCTTTTTTCTCAAATAGTTTTTCTCAGTGGCAATTTATACATATATGTATATATGTATGTAAGTAGCAGCGACACATTGGGCCAACTAAATGCATTCATCCATACATCTATACCACGACTGAGAGAATACAAAGGTTGCGCCGATCTCGGACCGCTATTCCTCTCTTAACGAATTTGACAGAATCGTTGTTTGCATGACGTCACACTTGTGCAACTTGTTTACGTTTTCCTTGCAACATTTTTTCTTCTTCTTCCATTCTTGCTCACGTTTTGTCATTTCTCTCTCGCAATTGCACCAGTGTGACGTCACACAAAAGTTATTCTCAAAAATCCTCTCTGATCGGCGCAATCTTGTATTCTATCATTCTTGCACCTATACTATATACCCCAAAAAACGTGAGAGCAAAACAGCCGATGTACTGGGTCGATTTCTATGATTCAAGTTTTAAAATGACATATTTCTACCACAGTAGGACACAGTGGTATTTTTAAAACGAAATTTTAATAATGAGTATGTTTAATTAAAGTATTAAGTTGATCAACAATACCACGCATTGCTAGACCGTTTGCCTTTCACGCGTTTGTGTTTAGAGAGCATCAACAAGCCACATAGATATTTCTCTCTATTCTCTTCTCTTTTTATACTCAGCTGGCACAGCGAAAAAATAAAAAAGAACCTTTGCCAGCTTCAGGCATGCGCAAAGCGAAATTTATGTAGAAGCAGCGCTGCGTTCAAAACAAACAAACACTGTATTATAGTTGCTAACTTGGTGCTTTAAGCACTAGATTTAGTGCTTTTTGAAAATTAAAACGCAAAAAAATGGTTTAGTGCCTAGTGCCCTTTTTAGTACTTTTTTCTGCACTAAAATTTCTGAATTTACAAGAATCTACAACTTTAAATGCACTAAAATGCAAACCATGATTGATAAAAAGATGAAGTTGCAAACCCACGTTCTTGCGTTCTTGTTAAATTGTATTCGCGTTGAAAATGCTAGCACGCAAATAAGCTAAGTATTTATTTTTTTATTTTCTTGATTATTGATTGATTACACAGTTCGAAAATTTTTAACTTTTTTTGACACCTGAGTTCATCGGTTTTTGTAGATTTTTCGGTGCTGAATCCAAATCTGGCTGCAGAATTTCTCTACCACGTCAGAATTTTGAGATATCTTAACCTCTAAGTGTAAAAACACGGTTTATTATAAAACAACAAATTTTTTCGCTCATTTCTACTTAGGGTATCATTAAGTACCAGATTTACCAGTTTTAATGTGCAGTACTGTAAATATTGTTAATTTTTTACTTTTGTTTACCACGAACTGTTATTAAAAAAAGTATTCTTTCATTAAAAAAAAATTTTGTTGTTTTGATAAAAACAAAATTTGGCTTTTAGTGCGGTAAAACGCTGTTTTTTCCAAGGTTTGGTGCGTTTTGAAACTCAAAAGTTGGCAACACTGCACTGTACATCGTGTATTTCGTTTGGAAACTGTTTTTGTTTTTTTTTGCTGCTTGCTGCGATCGGCACATGCTCACCATAAGCGTCTTGGTGTGGCATACATATGTACATACGTTGATCTTCAGATATTCCATCATTTCATAAAGATGCAGTTCGTGAAAAAAGGTGAAACCTAATTTTACATCGCTGTAGTAGCATGCAGAATAAATAACACAAAGAAATGTCTGTTTCGCTTCATGCAAATTCTGCACAAAACAAAACTCAACAATGTTAGTTCAACAGATCAACATTCAATCAATCCAATTAGATTTTAATACATGCATACATATGTACATAAGTATGTTCAAATTAGAATTGATATGGTAAAGTAATTTAGCCCTATTTTTTATGGGAATCCTGCATCTGTCTAGCCGAATTCCAATTTTCCAACGCTGTAGTGGCATGCACAAACAGCTAATCAGTGATGTACTTACAAAGTGGAATTTCGTTACTAAATATAAAAAAAAATCTTTAAAATAACAGAATAGTGCGAAGTGTTTAAAAATGCCTAAAGCTAAAAGAAATTTGTCAAGAAAAACGAGAGCCGCAAGGCCAATGGCCCGTAATTGGAGAATAGTAGCGGCGGCTAGAGGTGCAAAACTATCGATGGCACTATCGATAGTATCGATGTTTTTTATTTTCCCCTACTATCGATTGTTTTTTGGTCCTATCGATAGTCCGACAGACATGTGATTCTGTATTTATTTTAGTTTTATTTCTTCTTTTCTTTTCATTTCTCTTAAACATCCAAGTTGAACTAAAAATTTGATTGCTACTTTTTTAAAAGAGTAATGTCAAATTTCGAAAATGACGGAAAACCTTGCATCTTTTAAAATACCGCTAAAAAACTGATATAAATTAATTTATACCAAAACTTTCAATATTATCTATGCACCACTATTTACCATTTAATAAAAGGTAGATAAAAACCATTACTTCTCAGATAAAAAATGTTTTCTTCTTCTAAAATTGAAATTTACTTGATGAATGTCTTATATAGCAGTTTACAAGGTTATCGAAACGTAATTTCGGAATATATTCTTAGTGAAATCTTCATACGAGAATTGAGCCAAAACCATATAAATACGATACTATCGACGATATATCGATAGTTTTGAATATAATATCGAAAACTATCGATGGCCTGACTATCGATAGTTTTGCACCTCTAGCGACGGCGCGAATAGAAACGATGCCTGCAATCGGAATTCGATCGGCGTTTATTTATCGACCTCAAATCAATTATATAGGTGATTTTTACAATAAAAGTCTATCTACACTTATCAGTGCCGTACCTATCAGTGTGAGTGAAAAATATAATATCGTTGCCACAGTCCCAAATAGAGTTGTTCAGACCGTCCGGCACAGTGCCGTTTTTTACCGTCAGTGCTGCTTCAGTGTTCGTTCCGCAATTTATTTATACATTTTAAAAACTGCATGTAAAACTGCTACTGAAAAGTGTTTATTTTCAAACAAAATCTGTGTAAGTATGTATACTAGGGCGGGTCGAAAATCTAATTTTTCTCAGATCCCTTGGTAATAGTGAAAATATATTGTATCATGAAGTCAACAACAAGCCTGCAAAATATTAGTATTTTATTTTAGTTGTAAGAGCCCGCGCATCGACCGCAAAGTGACCCACAGCACACTAGTCGAATAAGACCAATTCTTGTTAAAAATTCTGGGTTCGGCAAAATGGTTTGGTGCATATTATTAGATAATGAATCCGTTTAAGCAAAAGATAAAGTCAAATTTCATTTCTCGCAGCCCTTTAGCTTATCGTTAATCTCAAGATTATCTGTTTTCAATAAAATTTGAATTGTTCTCTTGATAATTGCACTGGATTATAGTCAAAAGATGTAAAGAACAGCTTTAATATTGCTGGCGTGCTGGCATGTCGCTGGTTCCAAATATTCTAATCTTTTTTTAATATTAGCTATAGTTTGCGAATTTTTGCAAATATAGGGACAATTTCGGTAACTCTAATAGAAAAGCCATTATTTTCCATCATCGTGGAAAAATTTTGTTTATGCAAATGGGTATGGAAACACTGAACAGGCACAACCTCTAGAAACACTAATTGGTTTACTTATGTCTATGCATACAATATAAAAATTGCAAATATAAGAAAATAACAAAAAACTTTGTTCAAAATTTTTTTTATTTTAAAATAATTTGTTTATAATCTGAACGATTTTAATCATATTATTATCAAAAATCGGTAACATTAAGTCTCGCCTTCAATTTGGTAATTATTAAGTACCGATCGAGCAACATTTACCAAAGTTATATGGAAAAATTTTAGTGGATCTCCAGCTTTTTTCTAAAAAAATTTCTCTTAAATTGTATAAATAACTTTTAAATGAAAGAGCGGGATTCCAGAAAAGGGTGTCAGGGAGTGACTTTCAAGCTAAATGCAAAGTATTATCGTCCAATTGGAGAGTCCTCAAAAGGATTTCCCAGGATATGTTAAATACTATTGCATTTACCTGCAGTCACTTTTTCACATCATGGAATTAACTAAAATATTTATGTATATCTAAACACTTATTGCACGTCCCCTACTTTCATATAACGGCAGAATTAGAGACCGCGAACAATTTTCAAGGCTGCATAAATGGACTTAAAATGGGCGTTTCTCACCCTAATTGTATTATGTTAATGTATGTAAATACTTATATACTTGAAACTACTATTAACTTATCAAACGATTCGTAATCTTTGATAATACATGTTTGACTTCATTCACCACAATCTTGAAAACTGACCAAATCGGCCCATGGCCCACTTAATATTATATAAACATCCGAAAACATTAGAACGTTTGAAATATATCTCGTCTCACTTTTTTGAATTTTTCACTTGGTTGCTGAAGTAATGAAGAATTGAAAATTCATAAAAGAAAATTATAGTTTTTGTAAGTTTTATCTTAATATCTTAAAAACGTGTAGACTTATTGAAAAATGATAAATGAATGTGAGATACTAAATTTAATAACCCTTAATTTGATATATCGTCCTATTTATAACAATTAACGCATACCATAGATATTACAAGCCAAAGTTAAGTTTTAAAAATTCATACACTTTGATTCAATTGCGCGGGCTAAAGATAAGTTTTAAATTAATCTTTCGTGGACCATAACAATTGGCTTAGACCTAAGACATCATAATATTACTATTACAATACGTTCAAATGCCTTTTATTTTGCCCCATATAAAATCGACCCAGCCTAATGTGTACGCATAAGATATTCAAGACTGGATTTTTGAACATGTGATGTTTAAAATATACACGTGAAATGTTGAAAACTGCAAAGGTTTTTAACGCAAAAATACATTCTCTACTAAAAATAAAAGCTAAGTACATTTTATGTGCAATTTTGCTCTATGCGACAAATTTGGCATGCAAAAGTTAACAGGCAGTGTTTAATTTTATTAACACGGTATCTAAATTTGCACACATTAAGAGAGGAAACTGGTAACCTCTCTTAATATGCGTTAATTTAAACAAAAAACTTTTAGAGCAAATTTTAAACATTTTATGTGTAAACTGTAAATGTGAACACTAAGAAAAACAATAGAAATTTGTGTAGTTAAGTTTAAGTAATGATTTAACTATACTTTAAAATAGTTAAATTAAGGGTTCTAAGGGCCAAATTCACAGTGCTGCACTGAAAATCTGTAGTCAACTGCCGATTCTGAGTTAACTACGCACTGTGAATTTGGCCTTAAGTGTTTAGAATTCAACAAACAAATTTCAAATTTTTTCTACGCCACACATATGGTAAATAAAAGTTAAAAAGCAGTATTTAAATTGATTAACACGGTGTGCAAATTTGCATACATTAAGAGAGGAAACTGGTTACCCCTTTTAATATGCTGAAGTTAAAACAAAAATTTTTTAGAGTGTAGTTAACTCGGCAAAAATTTGTTTGTGTATTTCACTGACGAGCTGACGGTATTCTATTGCAAGTTTTGTTTGATATGGAGGAAAAATTAATCGAGTTGGTACGGAATTATCCAGAATTATATAATTTGGCAATAACAGCCAATTGATCATTAGTAAAATAAGTGATCTTGGTTTCAATGAACTTCATTTTACTGAAAGTTCCGGACGACATACTACGGATATTTGTGAATTGGTATCACTGATCGATGCTGATTGGCAATGATACTGAACTGATACGGCACTGATTTGTGAAGATAGATCTTAACTTTTATTATTATTAACAATCGATTACAACACATATGTACATACATATGTACTAGGGTTACAATGGCCGGCCAGATAAATTATGGATACTAATAAAGGCAAAATTCTTCCCCTGAAGAGGTTTTCCCATTTGAGTTTAAATACGGTTTCTCCTTAACTTTGATGCAAAATTACTCACGAACGTTGCGAAGCACGCCGGGTATTTGCTAGTATTTATGTGTAGGTAATATTGTACGCGTCTTCCCAGGTAGATTAAGTGCGGGTGATAAACCCATGTAGCATAGTTACATACTGTGTGCATACATACCTGTAATTAATATGGGGAAAAATGTTACAATTTCGGCATGTGACTGAAAAAAACTCTAAAATACACACANAATGTGAACACTAAGAAAAACAATAGAAATTTGTGTAGTTAAGTTTAAGTAATGATTTAACTATACTTTAAAATAGTTAAATTAAGGGTTCTAAGGGCCAAATTCACAGTGCTGCACTGAAAATCTGTAGTCAACTGCCGATTCTGAGTTAACTACGCACTGTGAATTTGGCCTTAAGTGTTTAGAATTCAACAAACAAATTTCAAATTTTTTCTACGCCACACATATGGTAAATAAAAGTTAAAAAGCAGTATTTAAATTGATTAACACGGTGTGCAAATTTGCATACATTAAGAGAGGAAACTGGTTACCCCTTTTAATATGCTGAAGTTAAAACAAAAATTTTTTAGAGTGTAGTTAACTCGGCAAAAATTTGTTTGTGTATTTCACTGACGAGCTGACGGTATTCTATTGCAAGTTTTGTTTGATATGGAGGAAAAATTAATCGAGTTGGTACGGAATTATCCAGAATTATATAATTTGGCAATAACAGCCAATTGATCATTAGTAAAATAAGTGATCTTGGTTTCAATGAACTTCATTTTACTGAAAGTTCCGGACGACATACTACGGATATTTGTGAATTGGTATCACTGATCGATGCTGATTGGCAATGATACTGAACTGATACGGCACTGATTTGTGAAGATAGATCTTAACTTTTATTATTATTAACAATCGATTACAACACATATGTACATACATATGTACTAGGGTTACAATGGCCGGCCAGATAAATTATGGATACTAATAAAGGCAAAATTCTTCCCCTGAAGAGGTTTTCCCATTTGAGTTTAAATACGGTTTCTCCTTAACTTTGATGCAAAATTACTCACGAACGTTGCGAAGCACGCCGGGTATTTGCTAGTATTTATGTGTAGGTAATATTGTACGCGTCTTCCCAGGTAGATTAAGTGCGGGTGATAAACCCATGTAGCATAGTTACATACTGTGTGCATACATACCTGTAATTAATATGGGGAAAAATGTTACAATTTCGGCATGTGACTGAAAAAAACTCTAAAATACACACAAATTGTGATTTCCAAGACATGTACGAAGTGATTAGCACAGCTGCATCCTTCAACTTGTCAACTAGCGGGAATTCCGATTTGCAGGGAATTTCGGTTTAAGTGGAAATCGGGGAATGGGCATTTTTTTCGGGGAACTGAGTATGTTATTTTAATTTTAACCATTTGACCCTTTTTGGAGCGACATTTTTTCAATTTGAATCGCAATATCTCTACAACAAAAGCTTTCCCAGATATAAGATATATACCAGATGAAAACTAACGTTTCGGGCTAGAATTGTGGAAACTTAGAATAAATTCTACTGACCAGTTTTTGAGAAAATTCCCGAAATGTATATATTCAGCAGCCCGATTTTTAGTTTTCAGGCGATAACGTTATGACATATTTATATTTTATAAACACAAAAGATAGCGTTCGTTTGAAGACCCTTCTACTGATATCCACATCAATGACATAGATTGAGTAGTGCGGCTTCAGTGGTAGTTTAAAAAATTGCCCTTTTTCGAATTTCTGGCAGCAGCAACGCCCACACAGGCATACGAATCAAAACATCCTGGAACAAAACCTTCCTAATTTTTTTTTGTACTTTAATTCCTGAAAGTTTGAAAAAAATTAAATGAAGGTACGTACAGACGCCACATACATACCAAAGCATCTCGTAGTGGAGACACGAACCAAAACACATTTACCTCTATATCTTTCCAACTAGTAGCCGGAACTTAATACATAAGGTATCGTTTGAAAGATATTGGCCTATAGAATAACACAAAATATGATGGGTGTACCCTAGACTGGGTCGGTCCCCATACNGTTATGAAGCTTGAATACATTTTCTGGACACACTCTCTCCTTTCCAACCATATCTCAAACATGTCGATTGAACGTCTGGATAAAAACTTCCAAATCTCGTGTATATATAAGCGAGTCATTTCAGCATGCTACTGTGGCTGCTTTCGTCACTCGCGCGCACTGCCGTGCGCTGTGATTAAGGTTGTACGAGTTAGAAGTTTCCAATGCAATTACTTTTTTTTACGCGGATTTCCTTTTTACGCGTTGTTTTGTAGAAATTGGACCGCATAGGCTGATTTGCATGAAAATTGATATATTTTTACGCGTTTTTTACGCGAAAATTTTTTGGTCCCAGTTAACCGCGTAAAAAGAGGCCAAGGTGTAATAACAATGTTAAAATAACTGTTAATAAGCCACAATAATATTGAAAAATAAATAGTTTAGAATGAGCTTGCTTGAAACTATACAATAAATAAAATTAATGTATAGAATTAACAAAACAACCACACTGTCAATTTTAAATAGCGGCAAATCAGCAGTACATGATAGTAGTAGGTTGAATAAAAAAATGGATTAGCAACACGAGTTTACGGGATGTGCATAGCTCAGTGGTTAGCGCTTTTGCCTTTGTACATTAATGATGCGGGTTCGATCGCTGCTGAAGTCTAGAAAAAGAAAGGGCTGAGTTCCAAGTTGCATGTTGCTTTACATTCGTACTAAGTATAGAGCTCCTAAACAGCAAACTGCTTACGATATGCAAAGTATCGAGTTCCGATAAATTTTTATGCGTTTTAGATGCGCATACAGTGAGCATATAGCGCGTCTCTAATTTTTGTTATGCGCAAATTTTTCATAATGGCAGAAGAGGAAGGGTAAATAAAGATTATTAGTTTATTTTCATTTTATGAGAAAATTAAAATTATTTTCATGCCTGTTTTTGTCTTTGCAGTGATAAAAAGTGGACACATGCATGGAAAACCCTGCTTATTGACGTAAGTCTGTCCTATGAAGAAGACTTTCGGTCAAAACGAAAGAAGCGTTCCGTCCTTTGGGAAAAAGTGCTCCGGGAGATGAAAGATGTAGCACCAGAACTTCCATTTTCGCGCGATGACGTGACTAGGAAATTTTTAAACTTCATGGTCACATATAAGCGGATAAAAAAACGAAACAACACATCGGGTGAAGCGGCAACGCCTTGGGAATTCTTTGAGCTGTTTGACAATGTCTACGGGAGTAGAGTGGATATCACAGTACCTGAGGAAATTTTAGATTCCCTCTACAATACCCAACCGCAGACTCAAACGAATATAGTTCCGAGCATGGTGTTAGTAGTGCTACTGGTACCAGTGAGCCTCCTCAAAAAACGAGCGCGGTGTGAAGTACTACATTTTTTGCGAACAGAAAGTATAGAAGATAAAGAAGTTATGAAGGAGTTTCTCGAATGTGAAAAAGAGATGTGTATAAAGTTAGCGAAACAACATGAAAAAAAAATGTCGCATATACCTATGAATTTGCCGTTTTTTTGCCGTTAATTAGTTGTGGAAAAAATAATTTTGTCGCTCTTGTATTTTTTTAGATATAAGGTGTTTTGCTAACTTTATATAAAGTTAGCGAAGCACCCCTCCAAACTCAAAGACAAAAGACTAGGCTTTATGTCCAAATTTGCCGTTTTTTTGCCGTTCCAAGATGAGCTAGTTTACTTTTGAAAAAAATATTTTTTTTAAATAAAAAAAGAAAAAAAAAAATTTTTTCATGAAGAAAAAAATGTCGCATATACCTATGAATTTGCCGTTTTTTGCCGTTAATTGGTTGTGGAAAAAATAAATTTGTCGCTCTTGTATTTTTTTAGATATAAGGTGTTTTGCTAACTTTATATAAAGTTAGCGAAGCACCCCTCCAAACTCAAAGACAAAAGACTAGGCTTTATGTCCAAATTTGCCGTTTTTTTGCCGTTCCAAGATGAGCTAGTTTACTTTTGAAAAAAATATTTTTCTAAATAAAAAAAGAAAAAAAAAATTTTTTTCATGAAGAAAAAAATGTCGCATATACCTATGAATTTGCCGTTTTTTTGCCGTTAATTAGTTGTGGAAAAAATAATTTTGTCGCTCTTGTATTTTTTTAGATATAAGGTGTTTTGCTAACTTTATATAAAGTTAGCGAAGCACCCCTCCAAACTCAAAGACAAAAGACTAGGCTTTATGTCCAAATTTGCCGTTTTTTTGCCGTTCCAAGATGAGCTAGTTTACTTTTGAAAAAATATTTTTTAAATAAAAAAAGAAAAAAAAAAATTTTTTTTGCAATCTTTTTTTCAATGTTCAATAATTTTTAGAAGAGAAGAAAAATAATAATAAAATAGAAAAGCGAAACCGGTTGCTTTATGTACCACTTCAAAAAATTAAGAAGCTTCCCTATCACAATTAAACAACAAAATCAAAAACAGTTTTAATGCACAAAACAAGCGAAACGGCAAATTGTGCAACAAAAAAATTAATTGTTTTTATTATTTTTAACCAATTTTTAAACCGCTTTCCAAGTCCCTAAATTTTGTTTTTAAATAAGGCTGTTTAAACCAAAAAAACAAATTAAACGACAAAATCAAAAACACTTTTATTGCACAAAACAAGCCAAACGGCAAATTATGCAACGAAAAAATTAATTGTTTTTATTATTTTTAACCAATTTTTAAACCCCTTTCCAAGTCCCTATTTTTTTTAATAAGGCTGTTTAAACCAAAAAAACATTTAACGACAAAATCAAGAACAGTTTTAATGCACAAAACAAGCTAAACGGCAAATTATGCAACAAAAAAATTAATTGTTTTTATTCTTTTTAACAAATTTTTAAACCCCTTTCCAAGTC
>NW_016160353.1:55428-60280 GCF_001687245.7 Rhagoletis zephyria
ATATAAAGTTAGCAAAACACCTTATATCTAAAAAAATACAAGAGCGACAAAATTATTTTTTCCACAACTAATTAACGGCAAAAAAACGGCAAATTCATAGGTATATGCGACATTTTTTTCTTCATGTTGTTTCGCTAACTTTATACACATGAAAAAGAGCGACTGAAAATAGAACGAGTTCACGTGGAGGAGATGAAGAAAATGCGCAAAGCTTTGGACAGATTGGACTATATCTATAGTCTTCGATATTTAAAACGTGTAATGGGTCCACATTCTTAGTTTATACCACTTATGCGTTCAAAAGTATACTTTAACCTGAAATAATAAATTATATGTGATTAAAAGTGTTATGTGAATATGAAATAAAGTTTGTTTACTATACAAAGTGTTTCAATCTTTATTAAGCAGAAAATAATGTTGTTAGCCTGTTTCTTTTGTCCCTTGCTTCAGCAGTTGTTTTCTCTGTATTGGTTGGCAAATTATCAAAGCTTTGGGGCTCGCTATCAAAATTTTCGGGAGATTTTTTATTGTTGATTATAAAACTATGGAGCACTAAACACGCCATTATTATTTGTTTAGCAATTTTTAAATTTTGAACGTCAACATAATTCAAAATGCGAATTTTTTTTTTTTAATATCCTGAAAGCTTGCTCTATACATACTCTAGTCGAACTTAAAACAGTGTTAAATCGTATTTGTTCTGGTGATAAATGACCATTGCCTTTGAATGGGACCATCAGAAATGTTTCCAGAGGATATGCCGCATCACCCAAAAGGTGACATTCTGGTGGAAAAGGACTACGCTTGTCGACGATCGCTTTCCTAAGTGTGCTGTTATGCCAAATAGAGGAATCATGGCCGGGCAAAAAAAAAATAAATTAAATAAATAAAATAGATAAATGAGTTATTTTGTGTCAATTGCTGTTAGTTATTTAGTTATCTTACCTGAACCTCAACTGAGCACGTACCCTTTCTGTTGTAATAGCTAATACCGTGTCTAGAAGGTTGTGGGATACGAATGTGTTTTCCGTCAACACAACCCAACACAAAAGGAAACGGACGTACAGGGCTTGCCTCCAATAGCTCCATCGTTCTCTTTTGGCTAAGTTCTGTAGACGGAAATTTGATTAGCTCCGTTTTCAGCTGAGATATCAGTCGTGTGGTCTTTACGAATGCCCTGTAAGTAGTACCACGCCCAAAGTTAAAGCGATCGCCAACTTCTCGAAAGCTTTTTTGGTTAGCAAGTTTCCATACTGTCAAATAGAGGGCATTTTCTAAAGATATACCCCCGGGGCCAGGTCTATTACGAATGTTCCATGAGGGTTTTAATTTGTCGCACAGTTTCTGAAAGATTTAAATGTATTTAATGTGAAAATAACAAATAATATTCAAAACTTATCCTTCATCTTACATTAAATGTTGCAGTTTCCATACGAAAATGTGAAAAAATACGTCCGAAGGCATTTCTTTTACAACCTCCAGAAATCGTTTACATTTTGGTTCATTTCTAACATTTTTACCTTTGAACAATCCAAGCAATGCCGTTTTTTGCTTCTTTCTTTTATTTTTTAAATGGTTAATAATGATTTTTGACGAGTTACTGCGACCACTTTCACATAAATCTACAAAATTGTTAATTAAATTCATATTCACATTTGCCGCCATAGCTGCGTTGGTTGCTTAGCAAACAATTGCCACACAATGTCAAAAGCTATACAAAGCAAATTGAGACAAAGCATCAGGGTTGCACCATTGCCATTGTATAAATTTGGTATCGGTATCGCATCAATGCAAAGCAACATGCAACTTGGAACTCAGCCAAGTTGATGAGGAGATGTGGTGATCTCCGAAATAGCAGCTATAACTTCCACCGCTTAGACTTTGGTGCTTTTTCCATTTTTCCTAAAAAGCATAATCGTGGTAAAAAGCTCAATAACAATGTTAAAAGCATTATGCGAAAAGTGTTTATATGCAGCGTGTGCGACTAAAGTTCCAAATATTGCACAAATATAGATGATTATTATTCTTCGAGGGATTATTCAAGAGAATATATTTGCGCATGTATGCGAATGATTATCAAAGTTTTTTAATAAGATTTTTATCGAAATTAATGGAAGCTCTTTGACGCACGGTGATTGAGTGAAAAACTCGACTCACTCGACATGTGCACGTTTACGCGTGGTCTGTTGAAGATTGGCACACCGCACAGTGGCCAATTTTTGGAAAACCCTGGCCAAAAGTCCAAAAAAAATTGGTGCATTCGTATGCATAACCATCTTATATTGTTAGGAGGGCTCTACTGCGTATCGTTATGAGACAACAAGTCGATTCTCTTAAGGCATTTAGTGTTAGAGGAGATCGAAGTGACTGTTGCTAGCAATTCGCTCTAAACTTTTCGTAAATTAGAGTTTTCGTCGTTGATAAAATCGTGGTATTATCTTTAAAAAAATAACAGTTTTCAAGCATCCGCTCATGGACATTGTAATCTAGAGTATGTAAAACATGTTTTTCATTGTCACGCCATCTAAAAACTGACGTAAGACATAGATATTCACGGATTGATTTTTTTTTTTGTTTACTCATTGTGATGGATTAGGAAAATAGTTACGAGAGTGGTCGAGATGGGCGGTTTAATTTTCTTTTTCATATATATTGAAGTTTTTCCCATCCACCTTGGTTAAAACCACCTGCCACAAGCCGCCACTGTAGTTTGGACATCAGTTTTTATACGCGATTCTTAATTTTTTTATGTTTAAAAGATTTAAATTATGTAAAAAAATATTTCTGTCAAGATTTTGATTTTTTAAATATTGGATGTTTTTAGAATATAAATGTACTAAAAAATTTAGAATTCAAATGTACTAAAAGTACTACTATATTAGAGTGCCCATCCATGGGCCTCTCATTATTGAATGGGCACCCCTGCCAATTGGGTAACTTTCCGAAGAAACCCAAGAGTCTAGGAATAAGGATATTAAAAAATATCGACTGCTTGTATCCTCGGCCCCTGTCATTTCAAGTTTACGTTTAAACCCACCAAAACAAAATCATAAACTGTCGTCAGATGCCATTAAATTATTATCAACTGTTGTAAATGCGAATGCGGAATTGCCATCAGTAAATATAGATACGAGCTTGGATACTTCAGATGACTGCGAGTCTGACGGTGTATAAAATTGTTATCTTAAAAATATATTCCTGTGCCAACAAATATGTATGTCTTGTTTATTGATTCATTCAAAATCCCGCAATTCCCGTGTAAATTTGAACATCAAGATTTTTAGAAAAAACATTAAGACCTCGTTAGTGTTTGTCCGAGCTTCTCTTCCGATTTGTGGCGTGCGCCTTGATGTTGGCGCACAAAGGGGAGGGACAGACAGTTTTACGCCGAATCCGAACGGGAATTTTATTTTTATGAGAAGATGTTCTTCGTGGCTGAATACACTCGGGGGTTTGCCATTGCCTGCCAAAGGGCGACTTTATCACAAAAAACTTGTTTGTTTCTTATTTTTTGATGTTGGTCGGAAACTGGGCTTGAACCCCAGAAAATCTGATTATCTTAAGCATACACAGCAGCCATTATGGATCCGCCATTTTGAATTTCGAAATTATGTGGTGAAATTTAAAACCAGCAACCAAAATAAAGACGAATACACAAGGTTTGATTACAATTGTACCACGCTTCGACTTTTGGCCAGCTTTTTCGAAAAATTGGCCACTGTGCACCGGTGTAAATATAATTCATTGTTCTCAAAAAAATTATCAGGGGTATTACATGCGGAAATTCGACAGAAAGAAGAAATTCGCGGAAAACCGGCATTGCTTTTTTTTAACTTTGACGCTTAACAATTTTTTATTTATTTGTTTAACAAAAAAATGTTTGATATAGGAAATTGGCGAATTTTGTCACAAGTACAATTACAAGTGGATCTCTAGATGCGATAAACAATAGCCGAGATATTGACCATAATGCAAATAAAAACGTTTTTTTTGCATATCTGCGAAAAATATTCGAACGATGCTGCATAATCGAAATTAAGTTCTTTATATGACCCCTTTTTGGATAACTAAATTTGTGCATGGTATTGCAAGCTAAGAGATTTTTTCATGACGATTCTACTAGACTACGCCGTTAGAGGCAGATTTCCCTGCAGGGATAAATGCGGACCGCATACAACGTTGTTGTTGTAGCGGCTACAACAACCCCGCCCAGATCGGCTGATATCTCAGTCGTTGTCGTCTAGTTCCACTAACGGCAGCCCCAAGAAGCGTGCAGCCTCTATGGGGTCGGTCCACAGGGACGACGTCGTTAGGGTTGTGGGGTTTTCCGGGCATGCGAAGAGATGTTTCGAGTCGTGAGGGATCTCTCCNGTTTTGTACCGTCTATAGCTTCATCCACTGCGTCCTACTAGTCCCCGGCGACTACACAGGTGCTGCGTAGTTTAAAACCGGCCGGCCTATTGCCTTGTATGTTGCCAGCAACGATTGTTTGTCTTTGCCCCAGGTACTGCCGGCTAGCGACTTGAGGACCTTGTTGCGGCTCTGTACTTTATTGACAATAGCGGTTGCGTGCGCAGAGAAGGAGAGCAGGCTGTCGAATGTTACTCCGAGTATTTTAGGATTATTCACCTCGGAATTGGTGTGTCATCGACGTGAATTCCTAGCGGTAGCCTGACCTCCTTCGTCCAGGTTGTGAACAGGGTCGCAGGGGATTTCGTAGGGGAGAGGGCTAGACACTTTGCAGTGAAGAAGCGAGAAAGTTTAGAGAGATACCCGTTTACTTTCGAACACAGGTCATCAATTCCATTCCCAGTCGCCATGATCGAGCAATCGTCGGCGTAAGAGACAATCG
>NW_016160353.1:64011-64776 GCF_001687245.7 Rhagoletis zephyria
GCAGCGGGTTCGGAGACAATTGTCGCTTTCGTACTAGTTACATTACTAGTTCCAATAGCATATTATGATCCAGGTAGTAATAAATCGAGATATTGGTTACATATTGCACTTTCTAAAGGTTATTGGCCGTTTTAATATAATAGTGCTCCCTTATTACATAAAGGAATTTGTTATTTATCATCTAAATACAAATAATACATTTTGAATACTTATCCATGTTATGTTTCCCTCGTGTGACCACCACGCAAATATCGGACTTAAAAGCACCTAAATAAAGCAATACATATGTAGATACCCCTTTTTGCATAACATTTCTATTTCTTAAATTATTTTGGGGGCAATTCACGTCAAATGTCCCTGCGCCCTGAGCGGTGCAAAACAAGCTACTGTTCGACTAGCTGCGAAGCAGACAGAAAATAGGAAAAATGATTCGAAAACTATGATTTCTATAGATTTTTGTACGGGCTATGCGATGGCACTGAGCGTTTTCCAAAATTTTCCCATTTTCATGGTGAAAATTCTGAACGAAAATTTATTTGTAATTTTTCTGAATTATGGTCATTTTTAATATTGCTTTTAGTTATCTCAATCGAAAGATCAAGTCTTTTTACATATAAATCACTAATAAAAAAGGACTTTTTTTTACTTTTCCAAGTTATAAAGCCTTATAGAGCGCAGCGCCCTAATCTGCTAACCGTGTGAGTCATAATAATATTGTTATAACTTTGCAACTACTTGATGTTTAATTCTGAAACTTTCGCAAAA
>NW_016160353.1:64981-66074 GCF_001687245.7 Rhagoletis zephyria
ACTGATATATAGCGCGTTAAAGTGACAATTTTGTTAAAATTATCAAGAATCAGTTCAGCCCAATAATAAAATTTCAAACAACGCCACGCTGCAGCTTTTGTACGTTCGATCACAGGAAAATAAATAGCAAAGACAATAGCAAAGACAAATTTAAATTTGAACAAATCGTCGCCTGGCTTGATTCAAAGCGAACATTTGAAAGCACATTTTTATGTTGTGCCTGTAGCTGGGTGCGCAAAGATGCTGGCTGCAATTAATTGCGACCGAAAGTGTTCGAGTTCAAATCTCGCTATGCAGAACATATAATTTAGAATCTTTATTTTCGTTTTTTTTTTTTAATTATGAAAAAGTATCTGTGAAGTGCACAACGAAAAAAAGTGGTTCGGTTACAGGTTACATGTTACTACTACAAGTACTAGTGAAAAGTTACGCAGCGGGAGTCAATTGTCACCTCCTAGGACAACTCCATGTTAAATGCGACAGTAGAAAGCATGGCTGGTAGATTTTCAAGGTACCGGTATTCGACTCCCGAAAACTAGTGAACTCACTAGTTCTGTACTAGTATTTCCGCTGCAGGGTATGTATAGACATATCTATGTAGGTGTACATAATATTTATGTGTGAATATTTTGTACGTGTCAATTATCGCGAGGATCTTATCCCGCGCTTAGCACATCTACATTGCTTGCACAGGACAGATACGATGCGACTCAAGTGTAGTATCAGTTAGACAAGAAACACTTGAGTGCATAATGTTTGTATGCCTGTATGTAAAGATTAGATTAGACATCTGTAAATATTGAACTATCCTGCAAGGTGATGAAATTCACATACATATGTAATTTNAAGATTAGATTAGACATCTGTAAATATTGAACTATCCTGCAAGGTGATGAAATTCACATACATATGTAATTTGCGCTGTTGGGGGTATTATTTAGGATTAAGTTATACGTGTGTAACATGGATAAAGATGGATGGTTCCGTGCGCAGAAGTGGAAAACTTTTGACTGCCATTCACCTGGGAGTGGCCAGAAGCGATTCTTGTGCGTACGGTTCAAATCGCAGCTCACAACGTCCGGATATTTATATC
>NW_016160354.1:0-6097 GCF_001687245.7 Rhagoletis zephyria
TTTAAATTGCTGGTGTAACCGGCATTAAAGATTTTAGTGCAATAAGTTGTAAAGCTTAGTCCAATTGGGCAGTTTCACACTAGAATGACAGAAGAAATATTCTCATGGCTTCACACTGGATAAAAATAAAAACTAGCAGAACCAAATGCGGATACATACAGTGACGAAAATATAAATACGGAAGAGATATTTTAGCATTCTTTGGCTATTTCCCTTTCGTTTATTTAAAGTTTATTATTATTTTTAGTAAAGCTCGTTGTCTGGTAAATTAAAATTTTAAACTTTGGGAAATTCGACAAAGTTACATCAAAATTATGAGCTTTTTAATTCGATTCCTTAGAAACATTCTGAGTATCCAGTTTTTTAGCCCAATCAATTGTAGTATAATAAAGTGCAAGTTTAAAATACATTGTTGTTTTTTGGCTTTTTTTTCTGGAAGGAGTTGCCCATTTTTTTCATACAAAATAATTGACGAACATACCAACTTTGTATGGAAGAAAATTTGCCAACAATCAACGTAATACCTACATATAAGCGAGCGGGTAATGTGTAGTTTTAAGGCCACAAGCAAAACAAAAAAATTTTAGAACAAATTTAAGTATGTCTTTTTTCACGTTATCTCAACAGGGTATTATAATTTTGTTCACATAACGGTTGTTTGTAACAGCCAAAACGAATCGAGATACGTAGATATATATAAATGTATACATAAATGCTCAGAATGAAAAGAGAAGTCGATTAAGCCATGTCTGTCTGTCCGTCTTAACGAAATTTGGTATGTAGGTTGCTCTTTATTCAGGGTTGGTATTGAAAATGAGCGAATTGGACCGATATTTCAGTAAATATTGGATAAATTTTGTTGAATATTAGTATGTGAGGTAAAATTTCGGTAAAAAAATAATATTATTATCGCCCATTTATGATGATTTTTTATCCTCAATATGGCACCTCATAGCTAAAGATAGTTGGCCGC
The DNA here is from genome assembly GCF_001687245.7 of Rhagoletis zephyria. Taxonomy (NCBI): domain Eukaryota; kingdom Metazoa; phylum Arthropoda; class Insecta; order Diptera; family Tephritidae; genus Rhagoletis; species Rhagoletis zephyria. Next base: position 974 of record NW_016160354.1, read on the forward strand.
CCTGTTCACCAATCCTTACCAAACTCGGTACGAGCTTTTTCTAGGGTCTAGCTAAGAAATCTGTTGAAAATGTTTGAAATCGGACAATAACCACGCCCATCTATCATATGACGGTAATTTACAGAAAAACGNTGTATTTGACGGCATTGATGAGTTGATACATTACGTATCTTTTGTGAATGTCCTTCAAAATAGTGCCCTTCTTAATGATATTATGCAAATCACTTTCCATGTATTCGAATATAAGGTATATGTCCAAATTATTTGAAGCCCTAAAAAATAGTATGCCATTTACATAATTTGTACATATGTATGTATACCCCGCGACAAAAGATAGCACATCCAAATTTTTACCAGTTTTGACTACTTTTCTTTTGACTTTTTAAGGTTCATTATTTTTATATAAAAGTATAGCTCTTTATCTAATAAATACCAGACTCAGACTTTGTACAAAAATTATAAAAATTCCACAAACTTTTCATCTCAATTCCAAGTATTTAAATTTAAATTTTAATTTCTAGAATAATTATTGTATCAACAAGGTAATTTTTTAAATATATGGAAAAGAGTGCATAACACCGTCAGCAAAAAAACTATCAAAAATTAATGCGGGTTTTTAGAAACTTAAAATTTGCTCTTTGTTGTACTAGAATAAGCTATAAAACTGCATAAATTTTTTTTTCCAGAAATTAAAATTAAAATGCCTGGAGTTGGGATGAAAACTTTGTCGAATTTTTATAACAAAGATAAAGAGCTAGAAAAGTACTCAAAACTGGTGAAAATGTTGATGTGCTATCGTTTGTCGCGGGGTGTATATCAGTCTGAATGACTATATTGGGCATTAAAAATATCCGTGTCATTCATAAAAATGGTCATTACATAACATTTTTTGTGATTTCAATGCCTATTGGAAATTCGACATGAAATGTTTACAAACCTATATACGGTGAGTAATCTTATAACATTTGGATGATTGTGGAATGCTTTCAGGAAAACAATCTCCCGAAAAGTACGCTGCGCATCAGTTTCATCGCGAAAAGCATCGAAGATCTTCTTAACTGCCACCGTTTCATTTGTGCGCTTATCCAATGCTTTCCATACGATGCCATAGGCCCCCTTTCCCAAGCGCTAGAAAATTCATTAATATAAGGTTGATAAAATTATATGATATAGCTGAATTTAAGCAATAATCGGCAAGTTTGACTGCCTTAAAAATTTAGTTTATCTCAAAATCCAGGTTGATTTTCAAAAGCTATAAATTCTCCACTAACGAATGATACAAAAATCTTACAACGCTTTCTAACAAAGTTTAATTTTAATACATTGTATTTCAGGGACTATTTTTCATAGTTAACTTGAAACTCAGACTGTTTTATAATATATATAATTAAAAAACTTTTTCAATTAATAACTTTTCTAGTTAAAACAACATCAAGTATAATAAAAACAACATGTAATTATTTTCTCAAATATTTTTCATTATTTCCGATTTTTTCATTTAATAATACAAAATCGTAGTAATCATTTAAAATCATGGTATTTAATCATTAAACGATTATCTTAAAAAACATCATATAATTCATAATCATCATTTAACAGGTCTGGTTTGAATTTTATTAAAAGTCTCTTTGTGAGTTTTTTTTTTTTAATTTAGCCAGGAAAATTAAAGTTAGTTTTTGAGTTTTTTTTGTTTGCTTAGAAAATAAAACTTAATTTTTGAGCCTAGTTTTTTCGTCACGCAACATATGTAAGTTATTTGTTAATATTTTTTATCATTCGTACTTTTTATTTAAAAGCTCGCTATAAGTGATAAATAAGGACTCAAAATATTCACAATTTTAATAATACACATCATGATGTAGATCTGTCATCAGCTAATCATTATCGTAAAAAAATCAATGCAAAATACTTCTGTTAGTCACGGCCTTATCATAAATATTTGGTGAAAAATTTCACTGCCGAAAAATTCCGTTCAACGAAATGGTTCACATTATCATGAATGTGGGACGATTTCGGGTGAACGCCATTTCACATAGAAATTTCCAGGTTATACATACGATTATTTAGTACATTAGTGAAAATTTAGCAATTGTTTTGCGATTTTATCTGCCCGAGTGACAGTTATTTCACTGGCAAATACGGTACACATAGAGTGAAACTGATTCGAAATGAACTACTTCGCTTGGTGAATATTCATTATACGATAGGAGAACTGTATGGTAGTGGTGGCAAACTACCGATGGCACTATCGATACTATCGATGGTTTTGTTTTTTTTTCACTATCGATAGTTTTTGAAAACTATCGATCATTTTCACTATCGAAAATTTTCCAAATTTAAGACACAAAAATGGTGAATGTGCATTTAATAAAACGGCAATACCTTTATATAAAAGAATACATATATGACAACTATGTTGGCCTAAAGTCATCAGTAGAATCGGAACGAATGTACAGTAAAGCAGCTTTAACAGTGAACGAAAAAAGGTCGCAACTAAAACCTAAAAATGCTGCCATGCTATGTTTCTTAAATAAAAACAATTGGGTTTAGAAAGCAGAATACGTAAATATGTTTAGTTTTTAAATTATACTTTCATTAATAAGGTAGGTCCTTATGATCTTTAAAAATCTATATTTAACGCAATGAGGCGTATTCATAATCAAAATTAAGTTGGTACTTAAAGTTAGTTGTAGCTTTTTGACCTAATTTTGGATGGGTTATCTTTCAATAAAGTTACAACCAACTATAAGTACCAACTTAATTTTGACTATGAATACGCCCCAATCAGAATTTCTATCTTTTTCAAAATAAGCGATTATCGATAGTTTTAAAAAAATATCGCCCACAATCGATAGTCGCGACTATATAAAATGGCCGTTAGGGCCGGTTACTTACTGTCTGTTCCAGTTTCTCAATGTCTGGTTAACACTAACTACAGGTTGAACATGGTTATCGACGTTATCGACTCCCTATTATATTGAGAAACTGGCCCTAACACTAATCTCCGGTTGAGCATCGTTATCGAGGGCTTCAACTCCATGCATAACAGAGAGTTTGTAACTTCGATAACGATGTATAACCGGCCCTCAGCTACAATTTTGCGTTGAAAAACAAGGTATTCGAGTAACTTTAAAATACAATGCTGCGCTCTACGTAGCTTCAAAAATAGGCCTAAAACACATTCTCCGCACTTTTAGGTTCGGATATTTAAAAAAAAAACTGATGGCATAGTGTAATTCTGAGTTCGGATTCGGATTCAGCGACCCAAAGTCTACTTGAAATTACTATTCTTATCCAATTTGAAATCCAATCTGAAAAATACGAACAGGGCCCGAATGGTGGCACTCGATATCGAACGGTACTTGCATCGAATTTTGATTTTGAGATTACGGTATTCGACAGCGAGTGAGCTTCGTTCTTTTAATTTTAAACGATTCGATCACGAATGCCGTATTTCGGGCCCAGGTCTGTTCTAAAAAGCGAACTGGAAGTATTATTTTTATACCTAACAGATATTCGCAGTTATTTTAATTGCTTTTTACCTTTTTTATATCAAATATTTTCGAGATATTTTCGTCGATTTCCGACATTTTGTGTTTTTCTTGTTGTGTTTTAGATTTGGTCGTCATCGTTTTGCCGTTACTAGTTTCTCGCACTGTGCTTCTCAATGAGTTTCAAACGTCGATTTAAACTGCCATGTCTCATACGATTACTAGGACAATAGAAAACAAAATTTATTATAACTGTTTAGAAGCTGCAAATGCGTGACTGCGATGTTAGTGCTTGAGAATATATATTTAAATAGGTAATTGACACCCTTTTCACTTCTCCGTTGGTGATAAGTGAAACTAAAGTAATCAAAAATAATGTACATACATATGAGATGCAATAAAATGTTGAATTCAAAAAGGAATTGTTAGATCGATGATAATGCGACCGTTGCTCTGCTAGCCGAAAAAGTAAACAGCAACGTCAATGCAATGGAACGGTTATCAATGATTTGATGCGACGTTGAGTGCAACTGTCAGGCCAATCAAACTAAATCGACAGGAATAAATAAACTAGACATATGCATGCAAATACATTTATGGTATGCACGAAATTAAATTGGTGGCATGTGAGCCACTTTTCTTTATGTACATTGGGGTGGTCCAATATTTCTTTCCAGCCATCACCCAGAATTGAAGAATATCGAAAATAAGGTGACCCGTATTTTTATTCTGGAATCAGCTATTATTATTGTTAGTAAAATTTTAAAGATTAATGTTGGATTTCCACTAGGCATTAAATGGCAAAAATGACAAATGACAAAGTCGGGCATTAAAAAATAATCGTGTCATTACATTAAAAAATAGACATTAAGTTCGTTTCCACATGGCATTTTTTTAAATGGCATACATTTTTTGTCATTTCAATGCCTAGTGGAAATTCGGCATAATATGCATAATTTAATTTTATGAGGATTTGTGAAGGGAAATATTCTTACTCGATCAAACAATTTTTATTTTTTAATGATTCTTAGCAATTCTAAAAAAATGTATTTTTCCCATGTAAAATATTCATGTAAAATATATGTAAAACTTCAAAGCACCGGCGGTGCGTTTATTATATGAACCGATTTCAAATTAATGAAATACGGGTCTCCTTATTTTCGATATTCTGGGGTGGCATCAAGAGAATTCTAAAAAGTTGATTTTTCTATGCAATTTAGGACCACCCTACTGTACATTTATACACACATTCATATGTACATACCAAGCACACATTAGCGAACAAAGGTTTAAATTGCAGCGTGTATCACTTTCCCTTGTGGAAGTAGGAGTAGATGATGCTCGATGGGTGGATGAAGCACTCGGTGATATGGATATCCAGATACATATTAAGGTAAGCGGCGAATAGCTCGTGGCTAGCGCATCCAACTGGAGAGCAACAACATTTGCGTTGGTATTGTAAGTCCTAAGTATTTCCCGCTTTTGGTTTTCAGGACTTATTTGGATTAAGTATTCTTTGGTTTTAACAATTTTTAAATGTTAAAATAAAACACTTATCACTTGAATATTTCAATATTTTGCACAAAAAGTTTGGAGTATACATATAGCACTTGTATTTGTTGGTATGTACAAA
>NW_016160354.1:8396-42541 GCF_001687245.7 Rhagoletis zephyria
GCAAAACGTTGAAACTTATTGAAATCGAACTAAAATTACGGCCGCTTTTCATATAACAGTAAATTTCAGATATGCTTGAAACTTCAATATTTCGAAATTTAAGGACGCTAATTTACTCAAAATGGATACACCTCGGTTTACCATGTAGCGGTAGCTTTCGGAAAGGTGAAAAACATATATTTAATACTTGCGCCGGGTATTTAATGTTCGGCTCCGCCCGAACTTAGACTTTTTTACTTGTTTATTTACTTATTTTCTATTAACTTTAAAATTATTATATATATTTATTTCCTATAATCCAAACAACTTCCCTACTAGCTTTACTTTTAAAAAATATCTGGTATCATTGTATACTCTATTTGATTGTAAATTAAATATATATTCGCAAAACTGCTACGCAATAGCGATTTCAGTTCAAATATTTCTTTGAATACGAGAACACACGACTGTGAAATGTCCTTCAGACCCGGCCTAAAACCTAATATGTTTAGCAAAAAGTTGAATAATCTCCCTTCGTTCCAAACGGATCTCACGTAAACGGCAGAACTCAGCGACAAATTCGACGTATATTTTTCGTTAAGTGATAGGAAACTGACAATACCAGCAGCCTTGAACTCATGCGGCCTTGGGAACTGTGAGCCCGTTGACTTTGGTAAACTCTTTAATTGAAAAATCGGAGCGGCTCAATCTAAACTCTCCCTTTTCCTGTCGGGGACAAAAGTTGCACATACACAGGTCGCTCGCATTGCCCACGAATGCACTAACACGGACGTAAGACTTGACAAAACTTGTCTAAAACGACCTCACTGAGTAATTGGTGCTTATATATTGCACAGCTTGCATCTTTTGTACATCCAAGACCAAACAATCATATTCTAAGAAATGAACAATGTGGGTTATATGTTACAATTGGCTTTTTATTCATTTATTTCATTGTTACGTACAGTTAAAACTGTGGCTAAGATATATCCTTTGCAAAGAAGCTAGAAAATTCGCCACGCCAACGTTTAAAGAGCCAAAATCAATTAGAAATTTTCAAAATATATATTTTTATTTGCAACTAGATCGCCCTCACCCGCTTCGCGGAGTGTATGAAATTTCTACATGCTACACTGAATAAAATTTATTTCAAGAAAACTCAATTAAAAAACAGGAGGTTTAAAATTTGTTTAACCATCTTTAAAATAATTTCAAACTACATAAAACTTTCTTTCTCACTTATCATACTTTTTCAATTAACTTATCCCCTAAGCTCAATTTGAGATTTTGAACAGATGGAAACCACTTACATGTAGTTTTGATACCCATACTGTAATAATTCATTTACATTATTAATAGTCAGGAATTTAACCTTTTGCACAGTTGGCAACCTTTTTAAACCTGTTCAACCATTTCGATTCATACCAATCTATACTAATATATATTTTGAAAGCCGTTTTTTTTGTGTTCGCAAAGCTCGAGAACGGTCGAACCGATTTTTTTTTCAATTTCGGACACCTGCTTCAGACGTCCCAATGATGGTTATAGGCTATCGCTATTTTTTTAAATTTGGCGTGGCACCTCCCATACAAAGCGTATGTATATTGGATTTCTGTCGAACAATTATACGCATCCATTTTGAAGTTGCCACCAACTATACCATAAAGTTTCTGGGGCAGATTCACTATAGAACCAGATCATTGTTGTCGCCATGGAGTGAAGAGGAAATGCTCTTCAAATTTATTTCGTTGTGAGATTAACCGTTCTATGAAATGCTGCTCAATTAGAGAAAATCAAGAACTTCTTCACGGACATAGCACTTTCGTTAGGTTATTTAAGGCGGCAAAAGACCACCAAACCATACTCTTAGCCAATGAGCGTGCCAATGGGAATCGTAAACGTGAATTGTTGGTGAAAATGTTGGACCAAAATGTTTCAATGATGAAGTTAAATTTGGGCGGGACGAAGTTTGCCGGGTCTGCTAGTATTATAATATTTGATTTAAATTAATTGAATTTAATTTGAAAAATGTGGCAACCCTTGTGAAAGACATATTGAATTATTCAAAACTTTCAAACTAAAGGTTTCTTAACAATATTTCGTTTGACAACCATATTTTAATTCTTCAGATTAATTTGTAAATGGTGGCAGCCCTCATCCATGAGTAGATAGTGATTTTATATACATATCTCCATACCAATTTCCAGTAATCTACCAAAAATATTTCCTGAGAAATACAGTATGAAAAATTCCGTTTGTATGGGAGGTGCCACGCCCCCTTTTCTAAACGATATTAAATGTATCCTATATTTTAAGTTGGGCTAAATGACAGGAGTGTACAAAATTTCATGATGATCGGTTGTATAGTTAAAGCGTGAAAGCATAGCAAACAAACAAACTCATTTTCGGATTTATAATACTATATATTAGTAAGGATTGTCAATGAATAGGAATACAGCAAATGTCCAAACTTTGTTGAAAATATTTGCTAGGAAATTATGTATATCAGTGCTTAGTTGCAAGAGATAAAAGTTATTTTTTTCAAGAGGACAACACTGATTTTGATTTACAGTCTGGTATATATTTGACATATTAGTCAGTGTTGAACATCTCATCTACACTGAGAAAAAAAACGCGTTATAAAAATAAATTTTTTTTACTTGATTACTGTTTAAAAATGTTCGTATTTAAATCATACACTGCGTATAATGGAAATATTCAATTCAAATACGCCCGTATTAAAATAAAGCATTTTTCACTGCACGAATGGCGTTTTGCACGTCTCAGATGCTTTTTCATATGTAATTAAGAAAGCATATGTATACAAAGCATGCACAGCGGTGATAACACATACACACATACATACATGGTATATGTTTATCTGTACAAATGCACTAATCGCGCGCTGTGATGTTGATACAAACTCAACATTTGAAAACAAATTTACATGTACATATATGGCTGTAGCCGAGTGTGCAAAGACGCTTGATACAATTGATTGCTGCCAGGAGGGTCCGGGTTCAATTACCATTAGACGGAACATTAAATAAATTTTTTTCTTCTTAATTATAATTTCTTATAACGAAAAAGTATGTGTGCACCGTGCAACGACATATTTTATAACGTACCCACTCACATTTAAAACGAGTTGGGTTGGTGCTCTTTCATATGAGTATTTTTTTTTTTAATTTAGCACGTTTTTTTTAATTCTAAAAGTTTTTTCCCTCATTGTATACATACAAATACATATGCATATTTTTTATAAATAAAATTCGAGGTTCCTTTTTCATTCTTATTACAAAAGCATCAGTAGAAATTTGGAGGAGACTTGGTAGAATTAGTAGATATTAATCAATCCGGTATTAACGTTCATAATTCGATTTTATGTTTTCCTGTAAATTCGCTATAAATTATGCTGGTGGACTTCAAAATAGCAATTCGCATAAAGGAGTTAGTATTGGTGACAGGTAAAATTCGAAAGCGTATGAAAAAAAAAGATGTCGAATTTCGACAACTGGGCGATACTAGTTGATAATAAATATACGTACAGATTCGATGTTTTTTTTAAGAAGCCTGTGGATTATTTGATATTCACACCACCTTCGGAGATATAGAACAATATGTAGAATTCTTTTGTTGACCAAAAACGTTATGAATCTATTGAATAAATCTTTGTAATACTGGTAATAAACGATAGAGTTTTGAAAAAGGCTGCCGTCGTTTAAAACATCAATTAATAAATTAGTGAGATACAATACGCTCAGAAAAGAGTAGGCCAAAATTTCTCTCAACCCAAGATTCGGTAACTGTAATCATATTGTGCAACTATAACGAAATCACGTGTTGAGAGTAAACTTTTCTCTGTGAACTTTTTGTTCCAAGCCCAGCGAACAACCTATTGCCGGGGGGAGGAACGACTTAGGTAGATATGTATGTACATATGTATGAATGTACCTTCTCCTAGTTTGCCAGCGTACTTTGTGATCATTTCATATCAATAATTTTCCCTCTAATGTAGCGATAGCCCCAAAGTCGATTTTCTCCAACAATTTGTGGTGTGTTGTAACAAAAATGGAGTGATCTACAATTTTACGCCCTATCGGAACTTCAAATGGTACTATGAGAAGCTTTTCATGGCTTTTTGTATTTTTAGATGTTGCGGGACCAGGGATTTTAGCTACCGTGTGGGGAAGTTCGCACCTTTAACCACTCGGCTACGGCGCCCACCTGTGATACTTCGTTACTTGTTAAAGTAACTCTCACATTTCTTCAGAATCAAGAACAAATTCGTTACTTTAAAATTTCTAGTGAATTTAATTAGTCTGTGAAATCTTTAAAGTCAGGTAAATAAAAACAGAAAATTCAGTTTACTGGTCGAAGGGGATAATTTGCATCAATATGAGCTCTGAAATACAAATGCAAATAAAAGAGTTATAAAGAAACCTCGATTTTCGCGGCTTTTAGCGCGTGGCACGGGCCATAATTTTTATGGCCTCGAATCCTCCCAAGTAATATTCTAAACTGCGGGGAATCATTACAAACTTTTTTCGCAACCAAGCCTAAAGTACTTGTATTTCCATACGTATGTATGTATATAAAAAGTCAAAATGACGTCATTGATGAGAACATTTTAAATTAAATACACATGTAATGTGTGGTGCAATATGCTTAAGTTATACAAACATATGTATGTAAGTTTTTATATGCAAAGTGCATATGCATGTCTGCAAAGCAAAGAGAGAATCAAAAGAGAGCGTTTCCCATATCTAATATGTATATTTATATATATACTTTATTTACTTCAATAGTGTCATAATACAAAAAATCCAAATCTATGTTGTGTAAAAATTTCATGCTGTATCGATTACTGGTGTCTCCATAAAACAAAATATGTGTTAAGTTTTACTATGGGAGTACCTACATATATGTAAATTCAAAACTTTAAAGCCGTTTTTCGCGAGCTTGTTTTTTGGAGTTATGACATTATTGAAGTAAATGGGCGATATGTTCGCGGATATGTAAATACACATATGTAGTTCATAAATGTGTTATTAGCGTGGTCCTTAAATGTAGGAAGCAAATTTTTACAGGAGATTTCCTAAGCTTCAGCCCATACGTCCATGCTACTATAGTCGAAGGAATCATATATAAATTTTGGTCCCGATTGGAGACAGTTAAGGCCTGTCGCACAGGGGACAAAGTTCAGATTCCCCTATGGAGACTCAAAAAATTAAAATTAATTCTAATTAATTCGATTGAAGTCGGTTAAGGCGTACGCCCCGGGATCAAAGTTCAGATTACCCTATGGAGACTCAAAAATTAAAATAAATTTTTTTTATCTAATATAAATTTCGGCCCCGATTGAAGTCAAATTACTCTATAAAGACGTCATTGTTTGAGTCTCCATCTGGCCTTTGACCCTGTTGCGACCCGCCTTAACTGACTTCAATCGGGACCAAAACTTGTATGTGATATCTTCGACTAAGGTAGTATCGATTTTGGGTATTAGATGGGGAAAAAATTAATTTAAATTTTTTGAGTTTCTATAGAGGAATCTGAAATTTGGCCCCTGTGCTACACGCCTTAACCGTGTCCAAATGGGACCAAAATTGTATGTGTGATATCTATGACCGTGGTATTACTGATTGAGGGGGTAAGACTGAAAAAAATCGCCCATTTGATTTTAAGGACCACCATAATGTCATACATACATACGAACGTGTGTATATGTGTACATTCATATGTACAAAAGCACAATATTTTGAATTGTAGAAACTAATCAGCTGGTTGCTTGACTGCTTTTTGAACAGCGTGCATGCCATAGATGATTGTCCATTAGAAAGATAGTGTTGAGTTTCAATGTAAGAATATATATTTAACTTAAATCGCAAAAGATTGGACGAGTTGTGAACATTTTACAATTTGCATTCTCTTTCATGCCAACTGAAGCCAATTGAATACGCCAAGTGAGGTCACATTCGTCTCCATTTGAACCTTCCATTGCTGAGAATGCCTTCCTGTTTCTCTGCCAGCATCCACAGGATCCGAAGTTAGTACTTTCAGAGCTGGAGCGTTTGTCGCCGTTCGCTATGTGTGAAGACCTGCAAATCTTCTGCGGAATTTATGTGTCATTGTCCAGTTACGACTTATAGAGTGTAGTCTTTGTATGACTAGAGAGGACTTTATCATTAAATAGCTTTTCAATAAAAAGAAAAATATTTAAAAAACACATTTCCAAAAAAATGTTAACAGGGATTTCCTTGAAAAAAAAATTTTAAGATGTTATTTATAACTCTAACCCTTTACTTGGAAAACCCTCTAGTGATATCACAAAATGAATTCTCATATGAACAACTTTCATTTTTTGTGAATTTTTTTTATTTATGTCTTATATGTAGTATATGTACTACATATTTGGTTAACATGCTAGTTTTAAGAAATGAGTAAAAACTTAATTTTCGAATGTCGTTTTCCTATATATGTTTTACAATAGAAATCGAAATTTTAAAATTTTTGTAAACAATTTTTTTTTTTAATTCTTTGTAAATATCTCGAAAACGTGCAATTTAAATGAAACATAATTTATAAACGAAAGACAGCAAATTTAATTGCCTTTCATGTGATATAACATTTATTTTATTCGGTTGGCAAATTTTCCAGTTATTAGACACTTTTATACCCGACTCTGCTTTCTGTATTCAAAAATCGTTATGTGGCGGTATCAAGAAAACCACATGACAGAAAAATAGAGTATGCAGATTGTCGGACTCAGCGATTGGTTTTACATGGGAATTGGATGGTTTGGTTCTTGGGTAAAAAAATCATAAATTATTTGTAAACCTGTGTAATTTGATACTATGACATGATGTTCAAAACTTAACCGTTTGTAACTGTGCGTGTTCATACAAAATCCATAGAAAGCTTCTATCATGGAATATGTTTTGGTTGTGACTAATTTAACTATGCCCACTTATTTCAAAATAATATTTATATTAGATTGAAAAATTATCTCCCTTGGATTCTATTAATACATTATCGGAAGTTGTCCATTTTCCTGCAGGGTTGCTATAGTGTGCGCTATTTATATACGTACAAATATAAGTGCACACATATTTACAGGCGGTTTTCCACCACTAAAACTTACCACACTGTCAAATCAGAGGCGGTGTACGGAGACGGAAACGGAGTAAATATACACTTCGTGTGCCAGCCAGTGTTGCCATAAGTAAAGATTTATCCTCGAAATGTAGATTTTTTCGGCTGTTTTTTATTAAAAATCTTCAAAAAAAGATTATTGAAAAAGCAAAATTTTACACTGAAAATATCTTTAAGATTTTATTGTATGATGTAAGACTTTTTAAGTTTAAGTTACAATTGTTAAAGAAAGAAAGATGTTATCTTTGATAAATACGTTTGACGTATGCAAACAATGGAAAATTTCAATAAAACTGCCATTTAACAAATATTTAGTATGAGTCTAGATGGCAAAAATGTATAACAAGAAGAAAGGAGCGCTAAGCTTTATAAAACAATATCCATAGAAAACCGAATTAAAAAGCTTAAAATTCTTGCGAAACTTTGACCAATTTTCTTAACTTTTGTACAAAGATTGATGTTTGGACTTTCATGGTTTTTGTTAGATAACATTAAATAAACAATAAACCAAATAATTTTAAGCAAAAAACTGCCGGCTTTACTTCTCATTTTCAAATTTAGAGCTGCCGTTAATTTCTTAATGATCCAATGGATCGTTTTAACTCAAAATAGTATGGGACCACCCTTGAGGCACCTCCTTTCTGATAAAAAAAATTATATATCGGTTCATGTGGATCTATTTCTTTCACGTATATTTGCCAAGAGTTCTTCAACGGCTCGGCGCTAGTGAGACATTCGCAATCGTATGCTGCGAATGGTTCATTATACTATACGAACACAGATATTTACATAAAAAATATTCATTTTTTGAAGTCGGTTAAAAACAAAAAAACGCGTTTTTTCAATGTCCGTATTTTATGCGTAGGTGTATTATTTGTAAAAACCTCAAATGAGATTTAGAAAGCAAACTGTGCTACAAATTTTGTGATGCCACGAAGACAATATTGATTTTTAGTTTTAAGATGAAATAAAAGGGACTCTATAATTTGAAATTGTTAATTTTTTCAGTCAACACAATAAAGGCTATTTACAGCCGTAGTGGCTACCGAATTGTGTGTTTCTTCGAGGGTATTTTTAAATTTAGATTTTTTGGGATCGAAAAGATTTTTTCATCTTTAAAATCTTAATTTGTAGAATGTTTTTGGAAAAAATTCAGATTTTTAGGGCACTTTCTCTGGCAACACTGGCACCAGCTAGATTGCTGCGTGGTAGATGGGCATACAAACAGACTCTCGATAAACAAGCGACCAGTTAAATTTCTTCTCACGAATTGTGAGCAAGCGGTTTCGGTCAAATACTATGCGAAGGGCTTCTAATATATAGATTTCGTTTCTAATTTTCTTAAAATTTAATAATTTACAAAATCGAATAGAATTAAGTAATTACAAATGTATACCCTTTGAAGAAATCCAATAGTTATGTTTTAACATATACTTATGTACATATGAAACATGTACATATATGTATAAAAAAATGAAAAGTAGTGGTGGTAAAGTTGTTAAAAAAATGTGAAAAAAATTGCTTCGATTGTTTGGCAGAGTTTTACACGAGCAAGCGTAGATGATTATTAGAATTGCGAGCACAATAATGGTGACGGTGACTACAACAAAAGTGAGTGCTAATGTTTTTGGCAGCGGCTGTTGGCTTTAACAAATGAAAAAATTAAGAGAATTGATTGTGTTTTAAAGGGCCTGGTACTTGGGGGAAATACATAAGAAGTGATTATAAGAAAGTTATTAGAAGCGTAAAACCACCCCCTGCGGCGTTATAAAGAGAAGAAAAAAATAGATTTGTCCAAAAGTTATATAGGAGAGGAATAATAGGAGACGAAGTGCTAAAACGGAATTCAACAATTCGAGCACATGCGTGAGGAAAATGTCAACTTACATACATACACACATATGTACATCTATTATTTGACCGAAGCGGTATTGCTCGATCTGTACAAGTGAACAACATCGGTATATAACTACGAGTATTTATAAAAAAAAAAAAATATTTGTAATGTGCAAACAATTTGTTTAAATAAATCCAAAATAAAGAAAGAAACCACCTAAATAACATACAATTGGAATATCACAGAAATATATGTACAGGAGTGACTTATGCGTTTTAAAACGTCGAAAAAGTGAGATAATCATTTCTGAGAAAGGTTACACAAATCGCTTATTATTAATCATTAATTATTGTTAATTTAAAACTATCTATGTATAATTATAAATATACCAGATACATATATGTAAATCTCCGTTACTGTGCCGAATAAGCAGCGACCAACATTGTACAAACATACATACACGCAGTTAATATTATATGTATGTATGTACGATGGCAATTTGTGAAAAATCGAATTAGGTAACGTTGAGGCCGACAGTAGAAGACCTAACAACAACAGGGAAGGCGGTGGTAAAACGTTGGGTGCAACATGAGGGAGTTGCTGATGGCATGCGTCGGCAATACGGTATCAGCTGACTAAAATAAAAGCGGTAGGTGCGGTGCAAATGCGGCTGGATAAAAACACAATAAATACTAAACGATACAAATTACATACCCTGTAGAGAAAGCTTAGACATTTCTAAACTGAATTTGAGTCGTATTTTACTTGAGACTTGCATCTTCAAACTTGGGTAATAACCTTATGGTCCGATTTGGTTCACATGAAAACCTGTTTTAAAAATATGTTTTTACTATTAACATATTTTATACTTATAGCCAGTTTCACAAAAGCAATTTAAGTGCAAAATTATTACTATTTTCTTTTTTTAATGTACATACATATGTACATGCAGTTAATGTACGAGAGCCTTAATTTATTTCATTCCGTATTTCAAAATTTAAAAGTTAAATATTATAACCAGTATTAGATTGGTTTATACATATATAACAAGTATAGTAAATTTGAAAAATACACATTTGTACATTAGGGTTAATCACTCTCTATAAAAAAATCACTACTCTTTCTCCATCAGAGTTATAAAAGATACTACACTCAAAAAAAAAAAAAACAGCAATCAAAATGAAGAAAAATTGGAACGAAATAGCATTAAAGAAGTTTTATACTCTTTTCATGCCCAACATTTCTTCAAAATGATAGATTACATCCACAGTTCCATATTTTCGTGTACGTTTTTACACATTCCAAAAAAAATTACTCATTCGGGAGAATTTTTTACTCATTCGGAAGAATTTTCGACCTTAAAGTAAGGAATGCTTTTCTTTATCCAGGGATGGATTTTTGGTTCAGTGTAAGTTATAAGATTTACGTGAGCTGGATTGATTTTAAAATACCGCCTAAAATACAGTTTTTATAGAAAAGTTCAAGCTTAAAAGGTCTGCATACAAATGTTTAAAAATGTTGTCAACGGAATCAAAATAAAGAGGTATTTCCAAATCGGTCCTGCTCACTTAAATCTTAATATATTTCCGAAGTATTTTAACAAAAGCTTAACAACCAAATTCAAAAAAATAAAAAAGACTGCCATTAAAATATGAATAAATTTTGGTACCTATTTTTGTTTTGTATGGAGAGTGATGCACCCTATGTACATATGTATAGTTCTGCACTTGATATAAATTTCCTAATTTCTTGTGGAATGTGGTAACTTTTTCTGGCAGTTTTAGTAACAAATAACAAAATCGTTGTGGCAACACTGAATGTAACCGCCGTTATGACAACCCCGGGATATAAAAATGTCCATCGATAGTTGTTTAATTTTCACAATGAGCCGAAATTACAATTTGCCCCTAGTAATTCATAAAGTGCTTCTTATTATTATTAAAAGTTTATTTTGATTGCTATGTGACTGATACGTTAACATACTAAAATCAGTTAAAACAAACAACCTTTTTGACGCTTAAAATGTTTTGTTTTTCAAAACAATTGTTTCGACACGCACGTGGTCAGTTCTTATTTCTAGTTTCAATAGAAGCGCACAAGAAATTTGTCGTTACGACCCTAATTGCAACGCGGAATTTTGTTCAGATCCTTTTCACGATTTGGTCTTTAGAGAGTACCTAGCTTTGCATGGTAAAGACATGAAAATTCGTCAAATTTTAAGTAACATCTCACCATTGGCACCAGAAACTGTTGTGATATATGTACATATGTATGTATGTATGTATGCATTAATTTTAAATTTGATGTTCAAACGTGTGTGTACAAACTAAGTAGAAATCCAATCGATAGCTAATGGATGCTGCTAACAATCTGCATTGTCTCCAAATCTAACCGATGACATCATTTATTCACTGTCAAAAGGCATTGTTACTTCCATATTTGGCCGTATGCATATGCTTATGGCCACTCATGAGCGATATACATAATTTTGAGTAATTACACTTCAGTTCACTTGAATAGGTACAGTAAATTTCTTAAATAACCAAGTTGAAACGAACTTTCTCTAATATGAAATAGTAGTTAGTAAAATTATAAAATTAAATATGCATTATAATTATATTTTTTGGAGATGTGTGAAGAGGAAGAATACTGTTATTTCATCAAAAATATCTATTTTTAACAGTTCTATAGCAGTTCTACGAAAAAATTCATTTTTCCCTAGTACAGGGTGGTCCATCTAATGTGTTTTTAATCCTATGTTATTTCGACAGTGAAAGCTCTTACCCGCTGGAAAGCACGAAAACTGCAAAACGGTTATTCCCCATATGTTAGTGTTTGGCCGAGCTTCTACCCCCGATTTGTGGCGTGCGCCTTGATGTTGTCACACAAAGCGGAGGGACTTACAGTTTTACGCCGACTCCGAACGGCGATTGTATTTTTATGAGAAGCTGTTTTTAATGGCAGAAATACACTTGAAGGTTTGCCATTGCCTACCGAGGGATGACCGCTGTCAAGAAAAAACTTTTTTTTTTTTTTATTTTTTTTTTGATGTTGCTTTGCCCAGGGCTTGAACCGAGGCGCAGCGGAGTAAAAGCGCGCATTGCTTACCGATACACCACATATATTACATATATGTCCATATTTAATTGAAGAGCTTTTTTTTCAACACCCACATCTATATACTTACATACAAATGTATTTCATGGTAACAACCTCCGCATATTACTCAAAATACTCGTACTTTAATATGCCACAGTGTTGCCTTTTATGTCATCGTTGTTACATTTATCAATTTTAAAATATACTAATTGTTCGAGGGTAATACTCTATACATACATGCATACATATACAGTGACTCAAACATATGACCACGTGTTGATTTTCTTCAAATATTCGTAATATTTTTCGAGATATTTTTTTTTTTAAATATGGTCTAAGCTTTAACCAAACCGTGTAAAACAGTTTCAAGCTTTATACAAAATGTTAGAAAATTCAGAAAATTTTCATCAAAATTTCAACTTTTTATTCCGAATTTTTAGAAGATTTTTTTGGGTATGCAGTTTTATAACCCATAAAATTTTTGTCTAATGAAGTGCAAGTTTCAAACGGCTAAAAAATCGCGTTGATTTTTGAGATTTTTTTTGGAAGGTACTTTTTCGGGGTTTTTAATATAACATGCGCAATTTGAAATTTTGTTGCTGACGGTCTCCCGCGTTTTATACAATTACCTTCCAAACGCCCAATGCTTTTTAACCGACTTCCAAAAAAGGAGGAGGTTATCAGTTCGTCGGAATATTTTTTTTTATTTTTTTTATGTATGTTACCGCATAACTTTGCACCACGTCAACCGATTTCAATAATTCTTTTTGCAACGGAAAGGTAGTGTCTCAGAGGTGGTCCCATACGAATTTGGTTTAGATCCGATCATCGGATCATGAAATATATAGATATATATATATTTTTTTAAGTCGGTTTTTTTTTTGCTAAAAATTACTTGTTACTATGAAAATACTCTTATTAGGGAAAAATTACCTTCCTGATTAGACCGGCGTTAAAGAGAAATTTCACTGACAATGGATCATTCAATTACCATTATTGAGTCCACGAAATTTGCATTCGAAATCATGTGTGAAAATGCGATTAATAAAAAACCGACTCCGTGTGTTGTATGGTTGCGTTATAATAAATAAATACGTTTGTCTTAGGTCTGAGAATTTTTTGGATATCCATATAATCCGGATATTCATATAGTCGAATATCTGAAGACAAACATCCGGTTTGTTCATATATTCGAATAGTGTATCGATATTCGGATATCCGAATAGAGTAAATATATTTAGATACTCGGATATTTGAATGATTAATGAAGTATAATATTATTTATTTTGCAATGAATTCCGGCAAATATTGTGTAGAACCGGATATCCGGATGTTATTTTTTATTTTATCTGAACGGATATCCGGATATCCGAATATACGGATAGTTTCTTTAGTGGGCTTTCGTAAAATCCTCTACTGGACACTTGTCATTTTTAATAAACTTCTTCAAATAAGGGTCGAAAATACACCACTATTTGTCAGTTTAACCCTCATACATTTATGACAAACTTTGTTTAAAGATCTATAAGAATATTTTCATCCCTTAACTGCCATTTTTAATGATCTTAAATGGAAGAACTATCCCTTATCGTAGGAATTAAGGAGTTAAATGTTCTACAAAAAAATTGCTTACAGAATTTTATTATATATACATCCCTGACGGCAAGTCTATTTACATACATGCTAAGTTAAGTATGTTAAGTTGACCGTTGATTTAAATTTTCAAAAACATTATACATATTGTGTTCTTATCTTTCTTTTTTCAGAAAACGCCAGCTAAAGCAACGCCTTTCTCCTATGCAACATGTTGATATATTCTTAAACAAAAACAACGACAATTCGATTAAAAAACAGTTACGATAAGAGCAACATTAACGTAATAATTAACAAAGCGATGAAAGCTATTTTAAATTTCATATCTTCACTGAAACACCATTTAGGCGTTTCATCCAAATGATTCAGAGTTATTTCGCATAATTCCAGCTTGATATCCACGAAGAGCATAAATAAAAGATGTTGCTCATAAGTGCGCTCGCACTAGGCTTGGTGGACACGACAAATTATAATGTGGGCATTCACTTGGGTGTATTTAATTTGGCGACAACGGCGGTAGCTGCAGCTACTACAGTGGCGATAAATACAGCGGTCGCTGCGGATGATGTGGATACTGTGATAGGCGGTGGCGCGATGCCCATGGCAGCCACAGAAAATGGGGAGTTAGAGAGTTCCCAAGTGAACGCTCTGACAGCAGGGACCGTTAGTGGCACTTCCATAGCGCATACAACAACATCGGTTGGGAGCAGTGCGGGAAGTGGCACCATCACATGGGACAACAATGGTACTCTTCGGTCACTTAATCCAGGCGACTGGTCGATTGAACAATGCGTGATTTGGCAAAGACCTCATCATCTTTATTTCCAATTGGGAAATGCCTTCTTTTTACTGGCATTTCTGGCGCCACACGGACCTTTCGGCGCTTTGTGGTTACGCGCGCTCATTCTCATCGGGTGCACACTGATGGCAATGTATGGCTACCTGGTGGAGTGTAAGCCCGATGTAGTACTTTGGTCTGGACTATTTTTCGTGGTCAATTTTATTTACCTGATTATTGTGCTGTGTCGGTTGCGGCCGGTTCGATTCGATAAGGAAATTGAGGGGGTAAGTAATCGCGGAAAATAAATTATTATTTATCGGCATTCAAAGCTGGACTAGTTAGAATAAGTAGTGCTTAAAAATTATAATACGTAGCGGTGTATTCCCGAAAATTGCAAATAAACCCTTTAGAGCGGTGATTCCCAAAGTGGTTCAGGTGGACCTCCAGGGGTTCACGGAAGACGCGACGGGGGTCTACGTTGGCGCTAAAAAAATATGGGGGTCCACGAGTTGTAAATCTGACCATCCACGAAAATGTACCAAGGTTTCGATAGTAAAGAACCAAAATGGTTGCTTGATAGCCTCTTTATTTAACTTAATTTTTTTTTTTTAATTTTTGTTTTAACTTTAATTTTTGTGTATAGTGCTCTTGACGCACTGCTGCACTTACCGTCACTTTGTGTCTTCATACGTGGGGAAGCCTTAAAGGCCACCTGCAGAAACGGATGTTGGAAAACACTGAGTGAGGCTAGGCGGAAATTGCTGGCGGCAGAGATTTGAGCATTTGTGTCTATAATACTGAGTTCCCTGAGGTTACTCGGGAGTGCCTGACAATGAGACATCTGACCATTTGGCCACAGTCAGTTTAGACCAGGCATTCCTCGATCCGCAATCAGTTATAGCACTCCCCACTTCGACCATCGAAGCCACCATCAGAATCTGGGTGAAAACTTCGCTCAGAATTAAGAAAAACTTAAAGAACTCAGCCAAAACCTTACTAATTTAGACTTAAGAGGTAAGGTATTTTCTCACCCTTTTAATTTATTTGCGAATAAGCTCATTCAAAGTATGATAGAGGAAGGTAAGATGAACGAGTGTCATTCCATGTTGAATTAAGATGTGTCAAAAAAATGGGACCATGAATGAGTTTTTTTGCAAAGAAATAAATAGGGTGAGAAAATAAATACCTTTCTACTTATACCTCATATGTCTATATCGGTAAAGATTTGGAGCAGTCATTCAAGTTTTTCTTACACAAATCTTTGAAAAAAGGTTAAAAAAAAACAGCATCAAAAATCTCATTATTTTGACTCGGTTGATACAATTTTTTAATATTTTTATGATTTTTAAGCTTAAACTGTTTTGTTATCTGAAGGGATTTTTTCCAAAAAATCCTTTACGAAACTATTTTCATATATAAATAAAAATCCTTTTTTAGAGGTATTTTCAAACCGGTCCAGCTCACGTTAATCTTAATATTTTTCCAAAATATTTTTTGGTAGAAGTCTTAAAATATACTAGGTTTGGTAATCCCGCCGGAAAAACCGCAACTTTTTTTGGTGATGCAGTCTAATGTACAGTAGTCGAAAAAATTATAGCCACACCAAATTTTCACAAGTTTTAAATATTACTTTTGTTGTTATTTAATTTTGGTTAGTCTTTTATAGTTCATTCTTTAACATGATCCGAATAAATACAAGGCAGGAGCGAACGCAGGTAGGGGTTTTGAGGAGGTAGGGGTTGAACCGGCCCTTAAAGTACAACATTTTGTATGTTCGGTATAATTACCGGTGAACGCGGAGTTACTAATCCTTTTTTTTGAGATAAACTTAATTTACCTATTTGGGAAAAAAGTGCATTTTCAATGTCCGTGAATCACCAAAACAAAAACGCAGCCCGTTCCGAATGCATTCGGTAAAAATAACGAACTTTTTTAAACTGAATACTTCTGCCCCTCCGGCTGCCGAATTAGCGCAAATTAAAGTGACAGCCGAAAATTCACCCGAGGAGTATCAAGTAGCGAGAAAATCAAAACGCTCCGACGCTGAGGACCCCAGTGCACCTGATTTCAGAGTAAGCCACCGATTCCCACAGTTCCCAGTATGTAATGATTAGATAGAGCAAATTCCTATTGGAAGTTTACTAAGGCTTAAAAATGGTCGCTTCTAGAAGTTTTAAAAAATTTTGACCACAATTGTTTTAAAAATGCGGACGACCTCTGCGTTCCGAAAATCAAGTTTTACATTCCCTGCGACAGAATTACATATTTACGTCTTTGCAGGTTCCGCTTAATGATGTGTCAAATGTTTGTCGCCGTAAACTAAGCGAATAATAAACCATCTACTTGAAAATCCGTGGGCACCGGATGCTACTTCTAAATTTCCGCCTTCGACCAAACCATTATTATCTGTTAAGACATGTCAGTTGTAATTTTCTACATTTCAAATTAAAATGCTATGCAATACTTCGGAAAACCTAAAATATTTATTGAAAGGTCAAAATTTGGATGAAATTAATAAAAAACGGTTTGTTCGATAAAAATATCCAGTTTATTCGATATTCGAAAAATCAAGATTAAAAAAAACCGCTTCTGTGTACATAGATTTCAAAAAAAAAAAATTTTCGAATGTGAATTTTCTCCAGCGACGGGTGGGGGAATGACTAATCTTTCACCCGAAACTCTTGAAAACAACAACGACTGAATGCGAGAATTGTCATTTGTACAACGGGGATGACTTTCCTTGAATTTGGTGAATGGCAATGCTGCTTCTTCATCCATTTTTGGTGCACTTCAGCGCATCTACTTCTATTCTGAGCATCTACCCAGAGATTTACTGTTTTCAAAACTCATGTCCAAAATCTCACCGTCAAACCGTTATGCACAACTCATTGGGAAAGCAGACTGAAGTCTGAATGATTAAAGTCATTAAATAGTTATCAGGCGAAAGAAATTTAGGAAGCTCTAATGCAGATTTTCTTTTCCCTTTTATCTGAAATATCCTGCTGTCCAATATGAAAACATGAATGCTTGGGTGACAAAACTATGCGATTTGAATTTGTCATTTACCTGTCTGTTTGGTATGACACCCATGAGTCGATAGGAAATTGAGCTGCATTTCTATCCACCTACAGAAATAAGGGCTTTGAATTTGCGGTGAAAGATGCTTTTTTATTGTGAAAATGTCGGGAGTTGAGCACCCCTCTCACAACTGAATAGAATTCGGACATACATAAATAGATTGGAACTATATAAAGACTAGAAAAAATTACGACATATTAAACCTGCAGCGATAAAACGGCCATTGGAGGTCCTTGAATTTCGTCAAGAAAAATGTTTTCGATGTATTTCCTAATGTTTTCGTTTCTCTTTCGAAATCTACTTTGGGTTTTTCGAAATCTTCTTTGGGATTTTCGAAATCGCAGCTCATCAAAACGTACCTAGGATCTACTATATTCCAATAAAGATTAATCGCTTTAGTTACTCAGATTGGCTTGTCCGAAGCCAAAGCACGTAGGTAAACTTTTTGTAATTGATATCTGAAAATTTTGCTTATAGTAGAAATTGTAATTTTTTTATTTCGACTATTTTTGCAATTGATTATCGTATATGAAAAAAGCAACCGAGGCAATAAGCATTATTATCAAAGGGCGCTTCGCTCCACTTACGCCCCAGGCGTCACTGCTTCTAAAGCCGGCCCTGCGTATGTATATCTTCATATAACGGTATTCGCTAGTTAATATTAGACTAAATTGCTAGGAGATCTACTGATTTGAAAAATTCACTTACATATATATTGAAGAAAAAAATCCACATAATTTTTAAATTAAAATGCATACATTGCTATGTTTCTTAATTTTTATTTTAATCTCGTTTTTTAGATTAATTATTATTTTTTATCTCAATTATGCTTGAGTCTAAATTTTCTTTACTTTCGTTTTACTTACAAATACTATATATGAATATTTGTTACACATTATAATCGAATGCTAAAAATATGCAAAATTCTTGTGTAAGTAAAATGATACCTGTTAAAAAGAAAAATTAGAAACAACATTTGGGGTATACAATACACCTGACCTGTTTGGTTATCAGGTTATCTGGTAATGTAGTTATATTTTATATAAATATATTTTATATATTTAGTTTACAACAAAACACGACATCTAGTGAATGATAATTTTTAACTAAATAACTTGATAACCAGACAGGTGTGATTACACCAATTGTTTCGAAATTACACTTTCAGTACGAGTTAATATTAAAAATTCTTCAAACTCTCAAAATTTAAGAAGTGAGCATGTGTATGTATGCGTAATTAATATGAAAATACATAAATAATAAGTTTATTTGTTATACTATATAAATCTATATACATGCGTACATACATATGTATCTTATATGACTAACACTCATAAATATAGAATATTGGTTAACATCCACTCCATCCTTAGAGTAACAGTAACTCATCTTATGCTTCTGTGCTAAGTTAGATTGAAACTCGCCATGATTATGCGTATGTATGTATGTATGTAGTATATGTAAGGCTGATTATTTAGTTGGATTTTGCAGGTCCATTTAGTTATGGGGGCTAGTAGTATGGCATGCCTTACAATATGAAAAGATATATAAGTATATATATTTATACATATATGTACATATGGGTATCACAGTTTCTATATGAATACTTCCAGTAAAATAACCTAAATTTAATGAATTGTTTTTACGATAAGTATTTTGAGATGGAGTTTAAGTGTACCTAATAATTTCGATGCTTGATTGCAGAACTAATACTAATACATATGTATGTCTGTGTATCAAGACACAATTGTCTTATAAACTAGAAATGCAATTAGTTTTTTGGTATATAGTTAGAAAAGTCGCATATCCTAGTACATACGTTGACGGTATTTGAAATTCGTGTTACCGCACTGTACTCTTATTTCCACAGATATGCATTGCCGGTAGCTGCCAGAGCTTATTACAATTTATTCGTATGAATTGTAGTTTGCCTATACATAGTTGTATATGTATGTGCTGATCGCTGGGATCCTAGCAGCCGGTGCTTTTTTTTTTTGGGGGATATATCCTCGTCCCATATGCATATGTAGCATAGCATAGTCCACTTTCTACTACCTTAGCTGATTTGTATTTTCGATGCTAGAAAATATAAATGAAGGCATGTAGCCAATAGCACAGTCATATTGCCCATGGCTATTGTCATATGGATGCGACGAAATGTTTTGTGGATACGTTGATAGTGTGGACAACTGATGAGATCACCCTGCTCGAGGGAGCCCACTTCCCGTCCACTGCCGATAGCACCTTCAATTCGATATTTTTCGTGCATTAGCCGCAGCATTGGAGGCGCCAGATAGAGGCGTATTATGAGCTCAATAGAAGCTGTGGCAGCCAACGCTGTCAGTTGAATCAATGCAGCCAAATTCCAGGAGTTGAGAAAGTACTTGACGAAAAGTACTAACATAATGATGCTCAATGCGGAGCTGAGAGCAAAATAACGGGGAAACAAAATCTGCTGACATTGGCCAAATGTGTGACGTGGCAATTGGAAGTACAATGAAAGACCTGAAATATATAAAAAGAAGGTTTTGTTAAACATTGGAAAATATTGAATACTACACGAGTATATGATAAGGTACATAAACATATGTATGTATGTATGTAGGCATATACGAACTTTGTGTACCGGAGTGAGTTTGAGTAGAATCGGTATTTAAAAAAAAAATAATAATTAATAAATAAATAATAGTGATTATAAAGTTTTGCTAAGAGTTTGGCCCAGCGTCGTTCTTCTAATTGACCATAACAAAAAAATGCCAAAAGCCGCTTTGAACCTGTTCGCACAGGTATAATAACAATATACCTTTCTGAATGCCACAGCCTTTGGAGTGAAGCCATTGACTCGTGAATATGAATGAACGACAATTGAAAATTTTATTACTCGGAAATCTCATTTTTATTTGCGCGTGAATTTTTCTCAGGCATATGCACAGAAATCCGCCTTTGACGCGTATGACTACTTAATACCCTGCAGGGAAACCCAGGGAAACTAGGGAAGCAAATTCGTAGTTCGGTGCTAGTTCTATATCGCCAAAAACGAACCAGTCCGATAGTAACTAGATTATCGCCAGTACGAAAGCAGCGAAAAGTGACACTTTTGCGAAACGATTTTATTTTACTTTCAAAACTACATATCGCTAGCTTAGAATGAAAGGTTGACAAGTCCGTCTTTTCAAAAAATTATGTTTTGATGCAAGAAGCAAAAAAAATTAAAAATGCATCGTTTTCTAAATTCTTTATTTTAACCGTTTCCATTCAAATTTACTAAAGCAAATATAGGCACACAAAATATGAAAACAAAAACTTTTTATAAGAAATCTAGATATAGGGTTTCGAATTTAGAACTGATTCGGAACTATCGAAAAGAGGATTACAGCGGTGAGCAATTGACACTCCGTAGAACATTGCAATGCTAAATTCGCCAGTTGCTGCCATGCAAAAGCGAATTAACCCGTACTAGTCATGGTTCTAAATTCTCTAGAACCGAATCAGTTCGGCACTAGCACATATGTATGAATGAACATATGCATGTATGTACATATCGAGTCCTAACCGCCAAAACGACATGAGCGATATTTTTTTCACAATTTGCTTTTTGGTGCAGAAATGTTTCCAGATCAACGTTTCTGCATCAACAACAAAATTTTCAATAAAATGTCGCTTACGTCTTTTTGGCGGTTAGGGCTCGATATGTATGGTCCTTGTTTGAAATCGAAATGGTCACTAAACGAAGCGTTTTAAAAACGCGACCACCAGCGTGAAGACAGTGTCATTGGTAGCTACTTACTAAATATAAGCAGATAAAGCACTGGCAACTGAGCCAATATTGACTGCAGTGCAGAATACACTTAGAAATATGTAGAAATAGTCTTTCTATTAAAATCCAATTTTTCCATTCCATTGTTGGTGATTACACTAACGCTTATGTCGTGAATCGTGTGTGAATACAGCGAGTAGAGCATTCGATGTCTGACTTTTTGATTTGGAAGTCCCAGCAGCAAATCTTTGCTTTATCTCAGTGAGGCCGAATTCAATAGAGCCCATTTTTTCATAGAATAGAACCAACTAGAAGGTAGCCCATGAAAAAGGATTAACAATTTTGAAAAAAAAAAACCTATATACATAGGAGACACCCTAATGTAATATGAATATGAGTATATGTGTGAAAGTATTTTTTATCACCGATTTTGTGATTTTAATATCTTGCAAACAAAAATATATTGCTTACGTAAATAGCGCATAAATTATCGTGTATGTATGTACGTACATATTTATGCATACATATTTACGCCTATACACGTACAATATATATACAAACGTACCTATTTTTAAAAATACTATACAAAAGTGTGCATATGGTTCAATGTCTTCAGTTAAAAATTGTTTGTATTTAATTTACTGGCATAATCCGATCATGTCTGACACCTTAACAAAAATATATGTATGTACATTAGGGTGGTCCCAAGGTGCATGTGAAAACGTAAAGTCGGATTTTTTACGCTCTTACCCCCTAGGATTGTTCTACGCCGAAAAAAGTATACCCGTATTTTTTTATTTTGAAAGCCAAAAATGTTCAGTGGTCGCTCAAAGCGCCCAAAGTTTTCCACGTATTTTATATAGGGAATCAACAACTTTTCGTAGAAATGGTATAGAATAGTTAAAAGTCAAAATTTGTCTACCAGAAAACTCTGTTTATCTGCAGGAGATTCCCACTAGTAATACCCAATTGTTTATTTAACCACTATTTCATCGCAACTATAATTTATAGGTCCGCCAAAACTCACCAAAAACCCGAAAAATGCAAAAATGGTATTAGGTATTATTATTGAAAGTCTCCTGAAAAGAACCAGAGTTTTCTAATCGAAAAATATTGATTTTCAAGAATTCTATACCATTTCTACGAAAAATTTTATTTTTCCCATATCAAAATACATGGAAAGCGCTTTGAGCGACCTCTAAATATTTTTTGATTTCAAAATAAAAAAACAAAGGTATACTTTTTTTGGTATAGAACAATCCCGGGGGGGTGAGAGCATTGCAATTGCGACTTTACTGTTTTGTGCCACCCTAATGTACATACGATATGTATTTAAGTGTCCAAGCGTTTACATATGCAAATATATGTTTAAGGACATATGTACATATGTATGTACATACATTGGACTCCATGCAGACTATTTCGAAATTGTTTAATTTTGGCTCAGTATCGGTTAGCGATTAATAACTGCATATGTACATAGAAAATATTTTCAAAAAGTCATACACAGTACATGCATTGTTTTGACATTGAAATTAGTTGTGTAATTGCATAATCTGGCTCCCCTAAAAGTCGCATGCCAGTTTTGGGCTAGCTTACATAAGTAATCCTGAAGGATTAGCACATGAGTAATATATACATATATACATAGTATTAAGAAATGTTTCATGTTTACTCAAGGCGAAAAACGATCTTTTTTTATGACTGTTTTAATGTGAATTTCCAAGTGGTAATATGAATGCATTTTTATGGACCATAAATTAGCTTACCATATACATACATACATATATTGACGCGCTTACAAATGTATTCATTGCACGTATTATGAAATGGAAACAACAACAAAACAAACATTTATCCTTACCCGAGATGAATGTCATCCATATTTGGGAACCGAAATGAGTTGCGAATGCAGCTAAGTATGCGATTACCGCCAATGTGTGGTGCTGCTGCTGCTGCTGCGGCGTCTGACATTCGCCGCCCTTAGATAATGCTTGTCCTCCTGCAACGCTTTTGGCGGTAGAATTGCGTGTGTCCACGATATCTGGCCAAACAGTGAATAGCACAAATGTCAGCACACAGACGGCGATTAAATGCGCTGGCTGCGCCGTGCTCGTCAGCATTCTGTAAAGAGAGATTAAAACAATAATTAGTAACTAAATAAAATATTGATATTTGTGTATACATATGTATGAATGTACGTTAGACAAAAAAGTTCTACTCGTCTAAGGGATAACACAACTCCAGCGGCTTAAAAAAAAATCGACTCGTCTAACTATATGAAACCAAGGGATGAAACAACTCTAGCGGCCGGAAATAGGCCTAAATTGTAGGGTTTTACGGGAGTATGGAAAATGGAACTGAATTTATGTTTAAGAGCGTTTATCGAGCATATAATTATGTACGAAAAACATGTTTTGCATTATCAATTAGATACAAAATGGCGGCTATTTGTACAGCCAGCTACTTAATGCTTTCGATAACAAAGAACTCAATTATCAAAAGTACTCAACACTTTCCAACACTAGTTAAAATACTGTCAAATCGAACCAGGCAATACATAGTCTAGACGTAGGGGTATCGTCCAATTGAAAAAGTGACGTTTCGAGACAAAAGGGAGCTTTAAGTTTTACAAGCGCCCAGAGGGGGGTATCTTTATAATAAAAATCATAATTTAACCGTTAAAATTGGATTTATATTTTTCTGATAAAATTTAATAGTTTCTTCATGATTTTTAATCTTCCGATCAAGAATTATCGCTATCTTTGATTTCTATTTTTTCGATAAACTTTTGTTGTTATTTTTAATTTTTAATTTTTAATTTTTTTTTGTTATATTATAACCGTTATTTTCTGATAGATCACACACGATTTAGTTTGCGTCTTAATGATGAGAAATGAATGAGAAAAAAATAAAAATTTAAAATAACGATTATTTTTTAACGAAAAATTAAAAATCACAAAATAATGATTTAATTTGATCGGCAAAATAAAAACAAAATTTAGCTATTTAGCATTAATCTAAAAATAAAAGTCTTGATATTCCACGTTTATTTTTGGTTCCTGAATTTTTCATGGTCCTGAGAGATACAAATACAGCTCTGAGAAATGCAGTTATAATGATATATCCGACCTTAGAATCGGGTCATAAATAAGATGGTTATAAAGAAAACTCTATGTTGGCTTTTTTAAAGACATGTCAATATTGCTAATTTGTATTACGCCAAACTCTTATCAAAGTAAAAGCTTCCGGTGTATATACAATTTTTTTTTAAGCGGTTCGACCGTTTGACATAAAATACACATCAATGTATGTTTCTTAGTAAACTTTAGGCCGGTTCGATTTTTAGCAATTAAATATTACAGTAACAAAGAACGTGCAGGTTTTATGAGTAAAAATTTTGTACATATCATAAGTAAGAAAAGCCTGCAAGTAAACCGAACTGGCTAAAGTTCGTGGATATTATTGCTTAGTGTGATCTTTGGCATGTTTTTTGCGTTGCAATTAAATACTTTCCTCTTTTTTCTATGCAAAATGAATCCCATTAATGTACATACATACATATGTAAAAAAAAAACAGGTATGTGTTCATTTATTGTTGCTAGGTGTTCCAGCGCGTGTGTCGCATGTATGGCCTTAGTGTTCCCCACCATTGCCATTTGGCGCACTGATAACCACATGAGCTTTAATTTGAGTTTCAAGTTTTCGCAGCGAGTGTTGGTTTTTGCATAGTAGTTCTTGAAGATCTGTTATTATTACATACATACATATTTTACTATGTATATGCATACAAACATGCATATGCATGCACATGCATGCATACATTAGGTATTGTAATATTCACTACAACTACATACATACATATATGTAATTCAAAAATATTTGCAACAAAACCACTCTCGTCGCATCGTTTACAGAGCTCATACTTTTGCATATTTACGCGCTTAGAAATATCGCTGCAGAATGGCGTACGTGCGAAAACGCATGCAATTTTTATTGAGGTTTAATTTTCATACGAGCACCAACTTGGAATCGGAGCGGCTGTGCTCGCGGACCCGGCGCTTATTGTTTATTTCCCGGCTTAAAAAAATAAATTTTAACCCCAATTTCGCAAACTCAACCGCAGTATAAATGTGCTATGGGCACATGTATAAAAATTTGCAACAACATTTCCACATACATATGTAGCAAATTGCTTGTTTGATAATCTGAGTAATTTGTGATTGATAAAAAAAAAAATTGTACTCAGAACACAAAACTATTACTCAAATTGACGATTTCAAGTAGAATTGTTTAATTCTAATAGTAAGTACGATAAGTCGATATACATACATATGTGCATATATATAATAATATCCTTAAAACTTGTAATTACTCCAACTCATTTTAAAGGAAATTGTGCATTATTTTCTAATATTTGAAAAAAAAATTTAAATGCCAATCATGCGCCAATGGAGTGTCAGCGGCTACAAATTTGCAGGTCGCATAGTGCATATTAGTCTACATACATATATCTAATCTAACTGCACATGTACATACCTACATGCATATCGTCACCTGAAGTGCAAAATGACGTAACTAAACATCGTTGCTGAAATGCAAAAAGTCGCAACTAATTCAAAAATTCAAAATTCACTTCTTGATTGGTATGGATGGATTTCATCGAATTACAACTACCCACATCGTTTTATGGAAACAAAAATAAATTATTAGTTTCGACTTTTTCCATTTCAGTGACGATGCTTGTAACGGCTTTTTGCATTTCAAGTGACGATATATATTACATGCGATTAGTAAATATTTTGACCAGTATTGTTCATGAAAATATTATTTAACATTCTTGATTAGTATTACTCACATTTGTACATATGTACCTACATGTGTGTGTAGGTAAATATTTGCATGCATATTGCAAGCTTAGAGTGAAGAGTTGCTAAGTCCACGCGAATCGATAGAATTGGACACTAATGACAATTTTTCGTATTTTTTGGGGCTTATCAATTTTAGTATGCCTTTTTTCGATCTTTTTGCAGACGAGGCATTTGTGCTTTCGCGGGTTTCGTACTTCAAAAAGTGACTTTTTATAAAAAAAAATCGACTTAACCCGTTTTCTCCCTAAGCTCCCTAAGCTAGCTATGTACATACGCTTATATGTATGTATTCCGTTTTCCTGAATAAAGGTTGTATTTCGACTGCTGAGTGGAAGATCGGAAGTTAGCTTTTCAATCATGAAACTTTGGTTACATATTGAGAAGTAGCATTCGAGTGAAACCTTAATTCATATAATTAGGGTATTCACAAAATGTCGTAAGCGTCGGTATGTTTTAATGTCGTACATTTTCTTAATGCAAAAGAACTGTTTAACTGTTTCTGGTGGGGTTTTAACTACACTGAAATATTTTTAAATTAATAAAAAATATTTAATTATTATCCCCTGCGATTCCACTAAAAGCCTTCAAATCGTTATTTTACATCAAAATAATTTACGATTTTAAGACATAATCCTAAAGTATTCTTTAAATACATATGTACATTAGAGTGGTCCTTAAAAATCAAATGAACGATTTTTTTCAGTCTCATCCCTAAATCGGTAATACCAAGGTCATAGATACCACATATAAATTTTGGTCCCAATTGGAGACCGTTAAGGCCTGTCGCACAGGGTTCAAAGTTCAGATTCCTATATAGAAACTTAAAAAAATTAAAATTTATTTTTTTTTCATTTAATACGTTTTGGTCCCGATTGGAGTGGGTTAAGACGTCTGCATGGGGTAATCTTAACTTTGACCCCTGTGCGACACGCCTTAACCGACAAAAATTTGTATGTGATATCCTCTACCATAGTAGTATCGATTTTGGGAATTAGATGAAAAAAAAATAAATTTTAATTTTTTGAGTTTTTATAGAGGAATGTGAACTTTGCACCCTATGCGCCACGCCGTAACGGTCTCCCAATTGGGACCAAAATTTATATGTGATATCTATGTCGGTGGTATAACCGATTGAGGGGCGATACTGAAAAAAATCGTTCATTTGGTTTTTAAGGACCATCCTTAAATTTCACAACATAAGAAAAATCTAATTTGTTCACGAAATTAGAGGTCACATATAATAAAACTGCTCTTTAGATTTTCTCTCTGAAATCAGGATTTTTTAAAGACATTGAATATTATAATTTCTAAAAAAAAATTATTTAAAAAATGCAGTGGGTATCAAAAAAATAAAAAATTCTGTAGAATTGAAAGAATTAAATTTTGTTTTTTTTGATAAATTTTGCCTATCCTAAACTAATAAAGTTAGACGACCGCTGTGGCTGAGGGGCTTGAAGTGCATACTACCACTCCGTAGAAACAGTTTCTAACGTTCCGTTAGCAACAACTACAGGTTTTGATATTCAATACATAAAACTGGATATGGAACGAACCACTCCTTTAACCTCTTCAACTACATTATAACCAGGTTTCGATGCATTTTAACATATATGCATATATATTAGGGTGCTTCACTGGAATCATAAAAAATAGTATGTTTTAAGACGTCCACCAAAATATTTCAAAAAACTATTAAGATTTACGTAAGCTGAACCGATTCGAA
Organism: Rhagoletis zephyria; assembly: GCF_001687245.7. Lineage (NCBI taxonomy): Eukaryota > Metazoa > Arthropoda > Insecta > Diptera > Tephritidae > Rhagoletis > Rhagoletis zephyria. Next base: position 36,270 of record NW_016160354.1, read on the forward strand.
AATATCTAATGGCATAGAAGTAATACGCGGTAACACTAAGAAAAATTAAAAAAAAAGGAATTTTCTCCGAAAAATTTACGCGATGGCATTTTTCGTAGCTTCTTACCTACGACCTACACAAATAGCCACCTAATTCATAATATGACTTTTATGATACTTTTTCCTACCCACTAAATATATTTTCAGTCGTTTAAACGTAACTTACGATACCCTTGTGAATACCCCAATTGTGGTTAAACATTTAACTGTATTAAAACCAAATTTACATCTCACAAACATTGCAAATGTCAAGTTCTTAGGCACTACTTTACTGTTACTTGAACAACCTCAGATGCGATTTTTTCACTACCAAAGAATAACGTTGTGTACACTGTACGTATACTATACGTAAAATTCATAATCACTAGTAGACTTTGAAATACATTACTTTCTCAGGCGTAAACTTTTCAGGCGGTTGCGCGTGAAACTTGAAAATTACACATGTGCCTGTGTCTAAGTACATATTTACGCCTATACTATGTGACGTAGCACCTGCTGCAAAACTGATCTATATTTCTAAACACTGGCTGGCGTGACGTTGCTATCGTTCACACGCTTACGCTGCATTGCCATAAGTATGTACATACTGCATTACACAATCTGAATCGAACATTATTGGCACACGCGCGCTGTGACACTATGTGTACCTTCCCTGAGACGTTGCACCCAGCAACAGTGCAAATAACTTAAGCAATAAATTAGCCAAGCTGTTAAATGATCACAAGAAATTACATACTAGGTATGATAAATTATTACCTGTATAATTTGCTGCTTTGCATTTTTTCCGCAACGCCATGAAGTTGTTGTACAAAGTGTTTCGTCATTTGTGTTGTTATAGCCAGTGCGTCCATGTCGATTTTGTTGGTGTGATTGGGCTTGGTTGTTCCGGTCACCGCGAAGGCTTCGTCGGTACCAGCGGCGCCGATGTTTGTGATTTTATCCTGTGATTTACTGGTAGTTTGCAGGTTGCGGAAACGCCCACAAAGCCGTGGAATGCCCAACGTTCCCGTTTTATCTGGAGTGCGTGGATTTTTTGTTTCTGCTGCAGCAGTACTGTATGGACCCATATGCTGGTCAGAAATCTCCATGCTGGCTACGGTGGAATTCCGCTCGGCGGCACGCTTTCGCAGTGTATACTGAACGGTCTTTACAATTTTCTCGGGCATTCCATGCTCAACGAATTTCCGAATTTGATCATTTTGCATGCCAGAACCGGAACTGGAACTTAGACACATTTTGATTTTTTTTTTGTTTTAGTCGGTTTAATCAATTGAACGTATGTATGTAGGTTTGTTTGTGTGTGCATATGCGCTGGTATAACTTAAAAGGTTGTGTTATTTTACTAGCTGTCACTGTCATTAGTTTTGTGCTTAGCGTTTAAACGGATTAATTTTCTTTATTTATTTCACACACTTTTACAATTATTCACTACTTTCGAAAATGGATGAATAACTGGGTTTGCAATGTGAGATCGTCGTAACGGTTAACAGATTTCGGGCGTTTAACAAAATTTCGATGAAAGTATTTTTCCCGCTGGCGATTCCTTAAGTGATTTTCCGTCAATTGGACCGTACCGTAGCAATCGCACGAGACTTCGACTGCTCGAAGTATTCAACGCGTTTGAGTCGATTATCATTGCCGTGAGACTTTATATTCGTAAAATATATTCTTCGTTCACACCGTCTTCCCCTGCAACACCCCATTCTACCATCGCCCACCATGAAATCGCTCGCCGTTGTGCGGCGCATGCCACTCCAAGAACCGCGCAATGCTAGCAATGCGCTTTAATCATATGGCCCATTTTCTCATATTTTCACTCTCCATATGCCTTGCATGGCAATTTCGCTCAGTTGTTCAGCCGCTCGTTGGAAACGAATCGATCGCGCACTATTGTTCTCCGAGCTGAATTGGCGCAATGTAAGAGATGGACACTATCTCTTCGTGCTCACTTCGAGAATGTTATGTGTGCATATACCCTTCACTTCAGGCACCTAAATACTATGTAATATGTGGGAGGTGTTTGCCTATGTCCCAGCGCGAAGTGTTCGCCATTAATGTAATTGTTTGCTGTTGCCAGCCTAACCGTAGTGCTGTGGTTCAAATTTGAGCACTGCCACACGTGGATTTCACAACTAACCCCCACCCAAGTACCTACATACAAACAATGCCGTCTACATACCTACTTGATGTAAAGTATGGCTGATGTTGCGGTACCAGTGTGGAATTACGTGAGATTTGAAGCCTTCTAATATGGTGGTGACGGTACTTGTCTTTATTGCCGCTATTACTGTCGCTGTGATTGTCATCGGTGTTTCATGTGACGGCTTTTTAATGTCATTTTACTTCCAAATTTTGAAGAGGCATGCACGCAAGTAAAGGTTTTGGGATGATGCGCAAATTTATTTTATTTTGTTTTTTTTTATTGTCAGCGCATGCCGTTCAGAACATTGCACTATGGATGAAATGCCCAACTTTTCTAGTCAAACCATTGTTTTTGTGTTTGAAAATTCAAAATGAGTCGTCTACTCTACTGAACTTAAAATTATTTTTTTTACTTGCCGTCTCCATTAGCGTACAGCCATCGCAGGAAATCTGTCAGCTTAAGCAAGGGAAATGCTCAACGCAGAGCAATTTTTGTACTTGGGTATTTCATCGCAAAAGATTTCATTTCAATAACTGCTTACGAGTACATCCACACATGACAAAAATTATTATATTCGCAAAAATAGCTTACTCCAAGTTGTGTTGAGCATATATTTTATAGAAAAACACAACTTCATAAAAATTCAAAGCTAAAACAAGCTGTGAAACTAACTACATATTTGACAGCTCATCGCCTGCGATAGCTAGCAAGCGATATCTCCTGCGATGGCGATGAGCGGTATCCACAAGCGATTCATCGCCGGAGATCTATCGCAGCAGATGAACGATCGCTAATGGAGACAGCAAGTTATAAACATTACATATCGTCGGCTGAGTAGAAGATCGAGCTATCTCGGCAACAGTTCGAAAACGCCCAATCTCAGAAAACTTTTCAAGACCGCCCTATTTCAAAATTTTATTGAAAAACGCTCTATCTCAGAATTTGGTTTGGGCGTTCTACAACCAAATTCTGAGATAGGGTGTTTTTCAATAAAATCCTGAAATATGGAATTTTTCAACCAAGTTCTGAAGTAGGGCGTTCGTCATTTGTTCAAGGAACCGCCCTGAAATTGTACGACGAATAGGTAATTTTGTGGAGCACCTTAGCCCAAAAAGTTCATGTTTAGGGTCAATTTTGTCTCACGTTTTTCAAAAGTGTCTTAGAAGTCATATCTACAAGAACTTTACAGAACCAAATTATTCCACAAAAATGTTCCTAAAAAATTTAACCGAGGGTAACCAAACAAAAGAAAACTGCAAATAACTCTTCAAACATGGAAAATCTAAGTACATAAACCATAATTTTTTATGGGCCAAGCTTTAAATTTGTTTGTCTATTTATTTATATTTTACTGTATAATTCAATTTTTACAACATTTCTTACGATTTTGAGGTTATGACTAAAAAAAGGGGAATTTTGACCATGGTGCATTGTAGCAATTTGTACATATACATGCATATGCGTATGTACATAGTACACTCCAATCATGAACTATGTAAAATATAATTGAAATTCATAGTTCAAAACTCATCTGTTTCCTTTCTAAATTTTCTTAAGTGCATCGTTTATTTAGACAAATTAGGACCGATAGAAGAATGAATGAAATCAAAATAATTTGCGAGATTCAATTTAAAATTTAGCTATGGTAGTCACCAATATACATACATACATACATAATATGTATGTAGATTTATGGCGAATGAACCAGAAACATTTGCAGTGGAAAATTTTCAACTCTCCACACCATTGTAGTGTTTCTGAAATTTACACAAAACGCTTGTCAGCACTGCTGGCAGATGGAGCTGTCTTATGCTGCGAAATGCTTTTAGAATAGGTATCCTTATAAAAATGACACTTAGCTACTACTTAAGCGTAATAGTTTCGCCGTCACCATTCTAACCTAGGATATCTAAAATAGCTACAATACCTCTTTCAGCAAAATGCACTGGTTCCTGTCAAGGTTAGGCTAGGCTAGGCTCGCTAGCCGCTGTGTGGTTTCGCACGCACCACTAAAGTCCATAGCATGAGAGAGAATAATGAGAGGGGATCAAAATTGCAACAACAATCCCAAACAAAGACAGGTACAAACAGGAACAGACAGTTGTCCGCGAGCAGAGGGACTTTTCTACATCGGGGCTGCCTGTACTGGGTTATAAAGGAACTTCGGGAAACAAGACAGCTGACGAGGTGCGAGGAAAGGACATGAGATTGGTTTTTAGAAATCAAACGCCGAAAGACCCAGATTCACGAAGAGTTGTCACTTCAGCAGCATTCCTCAAAATCTTTTGTTTTTTTTTCTCAAAGACAACAACGGATCTATTCAACATTTTTTCAGTTCTTATGTAAATATGTATGTTTGTTTTTAAAAACATTTCAAATATCTGGGGTCCACTTTTACGGCGTGTATATCGCCTAGACATATGTACATATTTAATTACTTTGGATGGGTTTCGATTGGTTAAAAAATTATCATTCTTATGAAGTCCGAAAACTTAAAATTGTATCTAGTTTTTATTTTATATCAGTACGTGCTTATTGCTTTGTACTCCGATGTCAATATTAGCAACGAAAAAGATTCTGTAAAACAAAAGATTATGAGCTACATGCATACGTATGTAAAGACAAACATAAGTCTGTAGAAAACTTAAGGGGACTCTAAATTTCCATTTCATCTACTCAATTTCTGGAATAAATAAATCCCCAAAAAGTTTTTCGTGTTTTGCTTGTGACGCATTTTGAGGACAAGACATTTTCCCACGGTGTATGTACATACATACATATGCACACACACACATATGTAAGTATGCGTTGAAAATAGCTTCTGGTCATTAGTGAGTTCGTTCATTTGTTGGCATTTAGTAAAAGGGTTTTAAATAAAACAAACAGGGCGTTAAAGGGGAGTAGTTTGATCCAAAAAATACTCAATACTGAAATCGAGATGGTTTTAAAAGCGGCATTTACAGCCCGATTTGATTCTAATTCACACTAAGCTTTGTAATAACTTTGCAAAGCTTCAATCATATTCAGGGAAATGAGGAAGAGCGCGAGTGCTATAGAAATGGATTTGAGATGGGATTAAAGCAAGCAGTTCAGACCATAAAAACTCCCCTGGGATTCCTATCTTCAGAAGTTGAGAAGATGTCCAGAACAGCTACCAACAGCAACACGACGGCCCTGTATCGCGCTCACTCTGACCACTGATCGATGGAAGCCAAATGTTAGGCTTCTCACAGGAACACTAGACCTATGGACACATGGCTGCCAGGTTCGGAGCGCCGCATAACGATTTCTGCAGAAGCTGTAGAGATGAACAGGGAATCCAATCCATACGGAGGAAGCCCCTCAAATTCCTAGGGGCCACTTTTCGAGAGCTTAGGGAGCTTAGGGAAACCTCTACCATAGAATGTCTGGTAGGATTTGCAAGAAAAGCCGAATGGTTTATAGACATGCGGTCTTCAAGTGAACTCCTATCAGAGCTGCGCGTATAATTTAACCTAAACCAATCTTGCCACGCTGTGTAATTTGCTCTCAAGAAAGTTACTCCTACATACCCACATAAATCGCTACCTGTAGGTGAAAAGTCCATTTTTTTCTCAAACATACATTTTTCGTTTCTATTGAACAATTTCAAAAAATGGACTTGGCACCTTTTCACCCTTAGGTGTGACGAAATATTTTCCATCTGTTTCAGCTTTGCATGCTCTGTAACAAGGCAATTTGTTCTTTTACGCTCAATGTAGCTAAAAAAAGAATAAAGAATAGGCCTTTTCGCAAGCATTGCAGTAATTTTCTGATTATCAGATATTTATTTTTTCATACATTCGTAGGAGCAGCGCGCCGGGTTAGCTAGTACTTACATATTAATGAAGGGGTTGCCTTTGCTTTTTATTTGTTAATGAAATACCGAAAATATTTTTTGAAGCTGTGCGCCAACATATCGTACATTCAAGGCAGAAGCGATTGCTATTCATCAATTTAGAAGCGCATCTACTTTTTTTATTGTTTTACGATCGCTGTGTCATGGGCGATTCTAATTCATACATACATACATACATGCATTTGTACATATTTACATCACACCCATGAAAAT
>NW_016160354.1:42641-66050 GCF_001687245.7 Rhagoletis zephyria
CGGTCCAGCTCGCTTAAATCTTAATATTTTTCCGAAATACTTTTGGTGGCAATCTTTCAAAAAATTTTAAAAACCGCATCAAAAATCTCATTATTACGATTCCGTTCAATGTTTTTTTTTATTTTTTTTAAATATTTTTATGTAAATTTTGTAAGCTTAAAGCGTTTTGTTTTTTGAACCAGTTATTTAAGTTTTTCGTAAATCATTCTTTGAAAAAAGTAAAAAACAACATCAAAAATCTAATTATTACGATCAGGGCGGCCAACTATCCTTAGCTATGAAGTGCCATATTGGTGATAAAAAAGTGCCAAAATGTGCCAAATAGAAAAGTAAAAGTGCCAAAAAAAGGTTCCATCCCTGTTAATCCTTCCCATTTAGCAATAAAATAAGAACTACATTTCTAAAACAAAAGTGCAATGCCAAAATTAGATAAACCAGTTGAATAATCTTTAGAAATTAGAAAAGTTTAGTTGAGAAAAAGAACTATTTTTCAAAAGTGCCATTTTGGCACTTTGTGTCAAATTGAAAAATTAAGTGCCATTTGATGTAAAATAGGGCCAAAAATGGCACGGTTTGAGCCAAGATGGCAGCCCTGATTACGATTCCGTTGAAAAGATATTGAAATGTTTTTATGCAGATTTTCTAAGCCTAATCTGTTTTGTCATCTCAGGGGACCTTTTTCAAAAAGTTTTTTAAGAAACTATTTTTAGTCATAAAAAGCCTTATTTTTCGAGGTATTTGCGAATCGGTCTAGCTTGCTTAAATCTTAATATTTTTTCGAAATATTTTGGTGGACGTCTTAGAATANATATTTTTAGTCATAATAAAAAGCTTTATTTTTCGAGGTATTTTCAAATCGGTTCAGCTTGCTTAAATCTTAATATTTTTTCGAAACATTTTGGTGGACGTCTTAGAATATAATAAATTTTGTAATCCCGGCAGAAAAACCGCAACTTTTTTTTGGTGATGCAGCCCAATGTACATACATTAATATTCACAAAAGTCAATATTTACGTAAGTATTAACACAATAACAATACTCATAGATGTTTTGGGGGCAAATGCGGCCACGAGACCAACCAACAGAGATCATATGAGCGCGTTTAGTAAAATGGAATATGGCTATGACGTTGGCGATTGGACGTCATACGACGTCGCCTGCATTGTTTATGAAATTTCCTGTGAAATTTTTGAAATGGTTCACCTTGCGTTGGTTGCGATTTAGATAAACAAATGTTTCATTCGCAGACTTTTGGCGATAAGTTAAAAGCTGCTAGAGGGTCTATGGCTCACGTGAGAAAAGGCACGCTTTCACGCTTGGTGCTTCTATTGTGCCATTTGGAGTCTATAAGTACTTTGGTAACTGTTATTTCATTGTTGTTGCATTTAATTATTTTGAATGGANCCTGTGAAATTTTTGAAATGGTTCACCTTGCGTTGGTTGCGATTTAGATAAACAAATGTTTCATTCGCAGACTTTTGGCGATAAGTTAAAAGCTGCTTGGGTCTATGGCTCACGTGAGAAAAGGCACGCTTTCACGCTTGGTGCTTCTATTGTGCCATTTGGAGTCTATAAGTACTTTGGTAACTGTTATTTCATTGTTGTTGCATTTAATTATTTTGAATGGAATTTTTACTTAGACAGAATGAGTGCAATGAAATTTGTTATCAACATTATCAAATCAAGCGGTCATTTATCAATGTCATGCTAAAAAGTATCGCAAAAAGTTGTTAATCTAAATGTGAGTCAATAAGTTTGCTTGGATGACCACCAAAAACATATCCATACATATATTTATATAAACTACATTCACTAATACAGACACATGTATGTATATGAAGAGTACAAAGTTTTGTTATCATCGCACGATAAGGTATACATACATATGTACCTTAAGTCTATCGACTAAAAAACTCCCAATGCCAAGTAAATTTAAGTAGTTCGATTGGGATTTCTGCGGAAGAGTCGAAGGAGGTTGACTTTAGTAGCATACGAGTAAAAAACTCGTGCATATGCTGCTATTAAATTATTTCGCAAGATAGAACTCTGCCAGGAATCCTTTGCCCATCAGGCAGGTAATAATGATAATAGTTCATTATAGTTGCGTTCCAGATGCTTCACGATTTGCAGGTTTTTACAGGAAGTCGTTCCAGGTGACCACCTCCCATAAGGTTTATTAATGGAGAAAACAGCTGTTCCGGCAAATCGTGAATTTCGTGAATATCGTGAAGCATCTGGAACGCAACTTTTGTGTAGTAAAGTCAGCCTCTCCACTTCAGAAGAGCTGGTTGCGTCCCAGCCTTGACTGTGGGCGAAATTAGTAAAGATGCTCCGAGCTCAGGAAAAGAAAACTTTAAATTTCTTAACCCTTGTGTGCGAAAATTGTAAATGTCGTCTGATCTTGATCAAATTTATTTTACACAATATAGCTATAAAGCTCACCACTCATCTGCATGCAAAATGATTTGGTGAGACTTGAATAATAGTGATTGGAAAAAAACAGTACAACATAAATACCATACCAGAAATTACAGTAAAAAAACTAAAAAAAAAAACATTTAGTTAGGGAAGATTACGCAAACTTCGTCAAGTCGCGTCAGCTAAACCGAACACTTTAAAAATTTTGCAACATCAGTTACTATTAGAGACGAAATCAACACGCGAAGAAACGAGGGTAGGAGAACTAAAACTTTAATTTAACTGTAACAAGAAAGTAAAACAACATCAGACTGATGTACCTGATTACTGGTGAACAAGAGGAGTATTTGCGTAGGAAAACCGGTCAAACCGGTCTTAGGATCAGATTCGTAAAATATTTGCTATAAAGTTTTTGACACAAAAATATGAAAATACGAATTACGTGGATTTTATTTTTATTTTTGGTTGACCATTTCTCGGATTTGCCCATATTTAGTCCGACGAGTCCGGATATGTTCTTCGTTCATTCAGTTTGGCTCTTGTTTGCGAATAATTGCGAATTGTAGTTAATTTCCAGATTAACCTAAAAATATAAGGAAAAAGATGCGGTAAAGTGCGCTAAGGACACAAACGTTCTCGTCAAAGCTGCGTAGAGAGTATTATGTATGGGGTACTTGGGGCTCATTATTTCTGCTTTAACTTCTCAACAATAAATGTAGTTATAAATATTTAAAGGAAATAAACCTTGGAAAGCAAATAAAAATACCAATATTTCAAAAACTTGTATAAAAATTATTAAAATGGAAAATGAAATTTTAATTTTCTAAAAGAAGGCCATTTTAAAAGCAATTCATTTCATTTCGTCGGGAATAAAAAAAAGCGATCAAAACATTGACTGCTGGCAAGTCGACACGGAAAGTGGAGGGGAAGTTTTCATGGCTACCTTTCAATAGATCGGTTATTTAGCTTCAGGAATAGTATGTTTAACTGGACTTTAAGCAAAGTTGGTAAATCTAAATTTTGACCTTTTTTTTATAAAATACTTCTTGTGGGTCGTTGTAATGTTAACACTCAATCAATTTCAATACCGAACGTAAAAATAATTCTATGGAGCTTCTTAGTCCATATACGAATGTACATATTTATCTGGTTTTAGAGAATTTCTNTAATGAAATTTGTTATCAACATTATCAAATAAGCGGTCATTTATCAATGTCATGCTAAAAAGTATCGCAAAAAGTTGTTAATCTAAATGTGAGTCAATAAGTTTGCAGGATGACCACCAAAAACATATGCATACATATATTTATATAAACTACATTCACTAATACATACATACATATGTATATCAAGAGTACAAAGTTTTGTTATCATCGCACGATAAGGTATACATACATATGTACCTACCTTAAGTCTATCGACTAAAAAACTCCCAATGGGATTTCTGCGGAAGAGTCGAAGGAGGTTGACTTTAGTAGCATACGCGTAAAAAACTCGTGCATATGCTGCTATTAAATTATTTCGCCAGATATAACTCTGCCAGGAATCCTTTGCCCATCAAGCCTCATCAAAGAATTCCTTGCAGTTTAGGTAATAATGAGAATAGTTCATTATGCGTAGTAGTAAAGTCAGCCTCTCCACTTTAGAAGAGCTGCTTGCGCCCCAGTCTTGATTGTGGGCGAAATTAGTAAAGAAGCTCCGAGCTCAGGAAAAGAAAACTTTAAATTTCTTAACCCTTGTGTGCGAAAATTGTAAATGTCATCTGATCTTGGTCAAATTTAGTTTACAAAATATAGCTATATTACTAAGCTCACCACTCATCTGCATGCAAAATGATTTGGTGAGTTTTCTAAAAGAAGCCCACTTTAAAAGCAATTCGTTTAAATTTAGTTTTAAATAAGAGAAGTAACCATGTCCAAAAGTTGTTTGTTGAAATAGGTATCTGCTAAAACACAATTACCGAAGAAAAAAGTACAACAATTGAACTCGTCAGGAACAAAAAAAAGCGATCAAAACATTGACTGCTGGTAGGTTGACACGGAAGGTGGAGGGGAAGTTTTCATGGCTCCTTTCAATAGATCGGTTATTTAGCTTTAGGAATAGTATGTTTAACTGGACTTTTAGCAAAAGTTAGTAAATCTGAATTTTGACCTTTTTTTTATAAAAATACTTCTTGTGGGTCATTGTAATGTTAACACTCAATTAATTTCAATACCTAACCTAAAAATATTTCTATGGAGCTCTTAGTCCATATACGAATGTACATATTTATCTGGTTTTAGAGAATTTCTTTTGTGCGGGATCTCCCTGCCGGGTAATTTTAAACATATATTTACTATTACGCTCTAATACGCTCTAAGCAACCGTATTACCAAAGTACATACATACATACATTAATACAGAGATAAGTAAATAAGCAAAGAGTGCGGATCTGACTCTTTAGCTCTTCTGATATTGCTTAGATCAACAGCTTAAACAAATATTTTCGTGCTTGCTAAATATGTAGTAGCTCCTGGCTCACCTACTACGACTCTTAGAGGTTAATTAAATGAATATGTCTCCATCTAGATCATAGCTGGGCAAAACGCTACTCGCGAGTAGCGTCTGCGTCGCAGCGCTTATACGTATACAGAAACGACGCAGCGAATTTCAATTCAGTCTGCTTTCAGATTTCATGAGAGTAACACTATGCTTCGCCGTTGAATATTTTTATTCGTAATTTTAGCGCGTGGTTGCCACCTATATATGTAACAATGCCCAAAATGTCTGAGTATGAGTGCCAATTACAGTTTTTGGTTTTAAAAAAAGCTAATAATGCCCAATGCTTGTTGTGTGGTAATACGACCATTAACCATAAACAAATGAAAAAAACGCTCCACTCAGTGCAATTATAGAAAAGTGCTTCTCAGCGCGACGCACTAGGGCACACATTGCATACTTTATTTTATANAATATTTCAAAAACTTGTATAAAAATTATTAAAATGGAAAATGAAATTTTAATTTTCTAAAAGAAGGCCATTTTAAAAGCAATTCATTTCATTTCGTCGGGAATAAAAAAAAGCGATCAAAACATTGACTGCTGGCAAGTCGACACGGAAAGTGGAGGGGAAGTTTTCATGGCTACCTTTCAATAGATCGGTTATTTAGCTTCAGGAATAGTATGTTTAACTGGACTTTAAGCAAAGTTGGTAAATCTAAATTTTGACCTTTTTTTTATAAAATACTTCTTGTGGGTCGTTGTAATGTTAACACTCAATCAATTTCAATACCGAACGTAAAAATAATTCTATGGAGCTTCTTAGTCCATATACGAATGTACATATTTATCTGGTTTTAGAGAATTTCTTTTGTGCGGGATCTCCCTGCCGGGTAATTTTAAACATATATTTACTATTACGCTCTAAGCAACCGTATTACCAAAGTACATACATACATTAATACAGAGATAAGTACATATGTACATAAGTACTTACACATATTGCAAAGAGTGCGGATCTGACTCTTTAGCTCTTCTGATATTGCTTAGATTAACAGCTTAAACAAATATTTTCGTGCTTGCTAAATATGTAGTAGCTCTTGGCCCACCTACTACGACTGTTAGAGGTTAATTAAATGAATATGTATACATGTAGGTATATTTGTTGAGCTTTTAAATTGGCTTGATCCTTTCATATACATAAATGAATGAATGTTTGTAGCACACACATCTGAAAAGTAGTGTCCAAGGAGCTTTGACATCTGATATTTTAGCTGCCTGCTGTCTCACTTTTTCCTTGCCAAATAATAGAAATGGCATATACAGCTCTACGTATTTTCTTCCATATAAAAAAAAGTCGGCTCATACCTTGTATGGAGAAAAATGCCTAGAGAAAAAAAAAATTATTAAGAATCAACACGATTTCTTTGCCACTACAAATTTGTACATGGTTATACTAAGATAAAATTGGCTATAATATTTTTAAAACTGCATATGAAGAATAAAAAAAAATCTGAGTGAAAAGTTCAAAATTTTGATGAAAACTCGTTAAATTTTCCTTAATTTTGTATATAGTTTGAAACTTTGATTTATATGATTTTGTTTATGGCAAATAAGCTCCTTTGATCTGGTGCTGACATCCTGTTGTCATTTCGTACAAGTTTTATAAAGTTATTGTCATTGTTCTTTCACATACATATGTCATATTCTCAGTCACTCAAATACTTGGTACATATGTATGTATGTAGATACGTAGAGCTTTCTACCTCTTTGTGAAAACGTGGCTTGCGATGAGTGCATTTACAGAATTTTATTGATACATTTGTACGTAATACCTATGTACATACATACATATGTGCATAAGGTACACTGATCCACAGATACCCGAACACTTTTGTTTATTCATGGGCATTAACCCACACGTATGCACAAGCGCCTGTAAGCTGTAAGCCTCGCTCATTCATACTACATATGTATGTATTATGCAAAAACTATGCTCAGCCACCTAAGTGGGTGGTTAAGTCGTTGATAAAGGATGCAGAGTAGTTGTCGGTGTAGGCGATGTCGGTTACAGTTTCGCTATTGCAGATGGTCATTGCGTGAGAATCTCTGCTAATTGTTTTACGCTCCAGCTGCATTGGATCAAATTGCTCAGTTTATATTCGTTCTCAGGCTTATAAGATTGCTCAGGGTGAGAAATGCTGGCTGGATATACTGGCGGCGATTGTGGATGATGGCTTGGTATTGGTAATTTCTGTTGCTGGACGCTTGTATCGTTGGATCATTGGCCGGTTGCGAGTGGCGTACGTGACTCTGGTATTATCAGTGATGTCTGCGGTGTTGTTATGAGCACCGTTGCGGATCTTCAGAAATCGTTCTGTTTCGCTTGCTTGTAGTGTCATCGTAGTCGTTCACGTTATTGTTGGTTAGTAATGTAATATTTTATTTCGCTTGGAGGTAATTTGATTTTTAATGACGCTTTGCTTACTGCAGCCAATATTTTTGTTATTATTATTGTTTTTTTTTTTGTTGCCAGTTCACTGTTTGCCATTTCGCGCTAAACAAGCGAATTTGAAGCAAACACATTTTGGATCCATTCAGTCTTGTGTCATTTTGATGATCATAAATGCTTACAATTACAATAGATTCAATATATATTTTACAACAGCATGCATGTACCGTAAGTATCCGGCTTGCATGCATATGCAAGTACATGTGTACATATGTATGTACTTAAAACATACGATACACAAGTGACGAGCTAAAAAAAATTAGTTAAACTTTTAATTTCTTACACAACAGTTATTTGGTTACGAAACTTCAAATTAAATCTAATTCTAACGATCTGAAATCGGTTTTCAAAATCAGTATACCAAAAATCTAAGCGTGTTGAGAAAAAATCGATCCTCTTGCTCCGCATTGTTCATTCTCCAATTGCGCGTGCATATAACTGGGTTAGACTCTTGGAGCATCTCCAATATTTACGCTGGGTTCGTTGGTGTCCAATCTCCCTCTATTTTGTTAAGGGATACCTCGATCACTGTCTTGCGATCACAGCAAAGTACCAAGTCTAGATGCTTTGTCACTGATTGGTGCCGTTACTGGTACTTCCTGCACCACTCGTTGGCACCTACCAATCTGTGCTTTTCTGTACGATTCGAAGTCAAAATCCAGAATTATTAGTGTCGTGTGTAGTAGTGATTAGTACGTCGGATTTAGACGGTGGCTTTGGAGACGTTTACTCTGTGGAAGTTCTTAGTACTATTGCGGGCCATCAAGCATGACACAGCAATCTGAACCGAAGCTGTTGGCTGGGCGGTGAGATGACTGCTCGAGGGAAAAAACGACCTCCCGGTTCATTAAACTTTTGTGAAAGGAACTAGTCGTTGAAGTGTTGGTGGTGACTGTGGGAAAACTGCTGCATACCTTTGTTGTTTGCTTTCTCTGCCGTAGAAAGCAAACAGGAAAGGGGTTTGAACAGGAAGATGTATGCATATGTTACTTAGGTTACTTGGAATAAAAAATTAGAAGAGATTTTATTTTTTTTTATTTCTTTAACCTTCAATAGGGCGCATAAAAAACTAAAAACCGAGATTCACTACATTTGTATAAATAACTAAGAAGTATTGTCACACGGTGTGGTAGAAGGCATGCTTATCGAATTTGGCAAAAAAGAACTTTTTCTTCTGAATTAAAAAAAGACAATTAACAGGCTAACCTAATATTCGCGGCTTGCGTTTTGGTACGCATGCCGTCGAATTAGTTTTTTTGCGTCACCCGAAATTGACTTGCATGCGTTTGCATTTGATTTCATTGAGCGAAACGTCAAATCAAAATGTCACGCAGAACAAAAATTGGAAATTGAGTTAGCTTCATACGCACGCCGTTCAATTTCGGTTGATCTCATACAAGTTGCATGTGCATGAGAAATATTTGAAATCAAATTTGTTTGAATGAATGTAAATGAAATTGGGCATTTGAAAACACATTTACATACCTTTGATTGTAGCTGAACTTGCAGAGGTTCTGTCTGTTGTTGGTTAGATTCCCAAAATGTTAAAACGTTAACACAAATTTTAGTTTTGTATTACCAAACTATGAAAAAGCTCTGCGAAGTGCAGAATGAAAGCGTATTTAAACGAAAAACCAGCCAAGCGAAAATCTATTTAAAGTAAACAAGCCCCCCGCTGCATCCCTATTTCGGTAGTTCCGAACTAGTTCAAAATTCGCCAGATAAAATCTAGTTTGTTCTGCATCCCTTTTTCTATAGTTTCGAACCAGTTCTAAATTCGTCATTTTAGATATAGATATCTAAAAATAAAAATGTTTTTTAAAAGTACCACATCTCTCTGCTTTTGAACTGGTGGCGATCTAGTTACTATCGGCCTGGTTCGGTTTTGGCGATAAAGATCTAGTACGGAACTACAAATTTAGTTCACCAGTTCGGAGTTTCCCTACAGGGTTTGCATGTTCATACGTATGTATGTACATATGAACATTAAGGTAGGCTGAAAATCACATTCTATAAAAAGTCGATTGCATTAATATTCAAATGCCTCCATATCTGAAGAATAAATTAAGTTGAAGTATTTTTTCATACTTTTTCAAATTTTTTTTCTAACTATACGCAAACTTGCCAAAAATGCGGCACACCGCCAACAGTCGTGGGTTTGACAGCATTTTTAGCGATTTGCGCTCTTTCATTTGGTAGTAACTCCTTGCAATTTTTATTTCTGAAAGTGGTTTCTGCGACTTTACAAAAACGGGATATCTTGGTATTTATAAGAGAAAGTACACTTTCGCTTTCGCAGCGAAATGCATACAAAAAGCGGTTGCATTGCTATGTTTAACCGCACTTTATCATATATGTATGTATGTATATGTATTTAAGCATGTATGAATGATGTATATGAGTTACATACATATGTACATATGTATATCTCAACAAATACTTATGTATGGATGTACATATGTATATAGTCATACATATGTATGTGCATATAGAGCATGTTTCATGTTACTGTATGAAAATTCTTGAATTTTTAAGGAAAATTAAACTTTAATTATATTACTGAAAAATCTAAAGAAATTTTCCATCATCCATCAATTAGCATTTGTTTGCATTATTTTATTTTATTTTTGTATCTAAACATTCGGCTTGAAACTTTAAAGGAATTATGTATACATAGCATCTGCTCGATCGTTATGTAAATTTAATTGCGTGTTAATTTTGGTGTTATTGCGAATACATGTCTGTTAGAACATGAGTTGCATTCGCAATCTGAGATGAGCTTGCAATTGCTGCGCAACAAGATGTAAATATTTTCGTTTACAATCCCATACGCAAGCGCTGACTGGCAACTTTCGAAGCCTACCAATTTCAATTAAGTTATGCAAATATTTATTTGTTTTGCCCATATAAGTATGTACGTATTGATATTTTGTTTATTCAGAACTCAAAGGGAAGTCTTCTAAATAGGGAGCAAATTTCTGCATTCTCTGCAATTCCGCGGCAAAATTTTAATAAACGCAGTTTTCGCTTCTTTTTTATTTAATCATCTACATATATCCGAGTCGAAGGATCCATACGCATGATGGCAAATGTGGTTGATTATGTCGATGCCAGTGGCGAATCGAAGGCGGCCTGTATACAGCTCGTGCAGAACGCCACCTCATCTTCTTCTTCGGTACTCGTCACGCGCGTCAACACTGGCCAATAAAACAAGTGGCACAAAAGAGTGATCAAAATTACGTACAGTTATGAAGCTGGTTGTTGTTGTGGTTGCAACAGCATACAAATTCCCCAAATAGTTCTTGGGGAGTATTCCTGTGGTGACAGTCCTTGGCTAGATATAAATCTGGATCATTCCGGTTACGTAGACCCGATAGTCGTGAAGCGGATGTGATACCTATTGCTCAAAACAACCTCCCCTTGAAATTCATACCTGACTATAGCAAGCTTAGAATGAAAAAATCGAAAAAATATAATCAACAGCATCGCTATTCATATGTACATTAGGGTGGTCGAAAAATACGTAGAAAAATCAGATTTTTTCGTATTTTCTGTAGAATCGCTATAAAATCGTTAAAAATACATAAATATTTTTTGATCGAATAAAAATATTTCTCTCCAGAAATGTTCAAAAATTAAAATTATGAGGGATATTTAACTTTAAAAATTAACCAACTATTTTTTTTTAACATGCCTGATGTATTTACTATTACATTAAATAACAACGTTTTTATATAGGAAATTTGATTATCGGTCATGAAAAAGTTGTTACCAAAATATTTTCAGTTCAATATGCAGGGAAATAATCTTAATCGAGCTAAAAATATTTGTTTTTAACGGTGTAAAATACATATACATATGTAAAGTTTCAAAGCCCCGACGGCACTGTTTAATATTAATCGATTTCAAAATACAAAAATACAGTTCTCGTTTTGATCTACCCTTATGTGCAGATGTAAATATGTATATACAAATCTTTTAGTTCAACTAATAATTTGACATATGTATGTACTTGCAGGTGTACGCCAGCTTATTTAAGCCACTCCGCGTGACGAGGCATCAATTCAAAAAGATATTGAATTGTATGAAACTAATACGATCGTTGAAGTACCAGGAGGTGTATGCACAGGAGAAAGTTACCAAAGTTGATAGCTTATCACTCGTACTGTCTGGGAAGTAAGTAAAAATAGTTTACATAAATACATAAGTATGTACAATAAGGTGGTCCTTAAATGTAGGAAGCAAATTTTTACATCAGATTTCCTAAGCCTTAACCCCTACTTCGATGCTACTATTGTCGAAGATATCACATATAAATTTTGGTCCCGATTGGAGACGGTTGAGGCGTGTCGCACAGGGGGCAAAGTTCAGATTACCCTATGAAGACGTCTTAACCGACTCCGATCGAGACCAAAATATATATGTGATATACTCGACATTATTAGTATCTATTTTGGCGATTTTGTGACACGCCTTAACCGGCTCCAATCGGGACCAAAATTTATATGTAATATCTATGACCGTGGTATTACTGATTGAGAGGGTGAGACAGAAAAAAACCGTTAGTTTAATTTTTTAAGAACCACCTTAATGTACAATATGAGTCCTAGAGTAGACGTAGATGTATGTAGTTTTCGCTCATTTACCGAACAAACATTTAGTTTAGAGCACGATTAGAAAACCCGATATCGAGAAAAAGTTTAAATATCTAATCGCCTTCTAACGTTGAATTCTAATTGGTTTCTAATGTTTTATGTTTTTCTAATCATTCCTTAATCGAATTCTAACATAGTTATTTATCCTGATTTGCGATTCAAGGAACTTTAAAAAAGAAAACACGTTAGAATTCTTATGTAGAATCAGTTCTAACTGTATATATATATATATATATAGTACTTATATTTATAAATAATGTTTCACATTTTCCTTTTCAGATTGGTTGTATCACAGAACCAAAGAGCTTTGCATATAGTATTTCCTCATCAGTTCCTAGATTCGCCCGAATGGTTTGGAGTCTCTACTGACGATTATTTTCAAGTATGTACTTAAATAGGATTAAGAAGGATTTTTGGATTTGCATCCCTCCTTTACACACTTTTATTTCTAAATCTTCACAGGTATCTATAATGGCTATGGAAGAGTCACGTGTTCTTATTTGGCATCGTGACAAATTAAAATTATCTATAATGGCCGAACCGTTTTTACAATCGGTCTTCGATCATATTTTGGGGCGGGATGTCGTTAAAAAGCTAATGCAAGTAACTCAGGTTGGTGCCATAACTGTGCTGCTACTATATACTATATACTTCATTTGTCTTCCACTTGATGCTAGGTGAGTGAGTCTATAGCAAGTAACGGGTTTTTGCCAACGGCCAATTATGACGATGCAGAAGACAAACCAATGTTGATTATGAAGAAAAATGTGGAAGGTCATGGACTAACGGCATTAATAAATCGCCAACTTCAAGGTGAGTTTCCGAATGATATACATACATACATATGTACCTACTACCTAAATAGATATTTTGTTTTTGTTTGTGTGTTGTGTGAAAAAGGTAGAAATCTAGATTTATAGGTCGATAAGTACGTTATGGAAACAGGGGATATTAAGTGGAGAATGTAAATTTGGAAAACTGCATATTTAATGAGACATCTGTTGGTCAATACATACTAATACTCGTACATAAAATCATACTATTTAACATAGCGTTACTAACCGTAGATTGGGTAGTGTATTTCGAATGCTAAGAAGTTTTAATTGTTTATCTTCGTACTGGCAGAACGTTACTAACTACTTAAGGATACATGTGTATATGTATGTGTATGTAGTTGGTTGTTGTCAATACTGAATGCCTTTTATGGATTTCTAAAAGTTAGTATTGTTTTATTAATATACATATTTAACGGTATGGCCAAACAAATTTTTTTTCGTGTATACATACATACTTGTACATACATATTTACATACAAGGTTTGTAAATTATGTGCATATAAAGCACCTCTGTAAATAAAGTTTTTTATTTTCTTATTTTAATTGTAAGCGGGTAGATAGACAAACATACATATCGTTACCTTAATGTAGAAAGACCCTATCTAAATTCGCTGCTGAAATGCAACTAAAATTTTTTAGTACATTACGAACCTCCTAAATATATTTTTAGCCGTTTCAAGTTTACGATATACGACACTTACGACACCGTTGTGAATACCCCAAATGTATATTAACATAACTTAACAGTGAAATGCGCGCGGACCTTTACACGTTGGCGATGGCGAATACCGCAGACGATTTAACGATGGGCTGTATGATCTTTACAACGATATATGTGGACATAGTGCAAGCGAATTTGGACTCGGGCAAAATCGTTTAGGCGATTACAGCGCCAATAAAGAAGAAGAAGAATAGTGAAATACTCAAATAACTCTGTTCAGAAAACCGGTTGTACGAGTATTACATGTGGCAATTGAAATAAGAAATAGTTTTTGACATAAAGAAAGAAATGTTATTAAAACTTTCGGGGACAATCTTGAATAATCATTATTAGTTTAAAAAATATTAAGGTAGGTAGTAGGGTGGTCCTTAAGAAATCAACTTCTACGAAAGTTTCAAAAATTTTAAATAATTTTTAGGGCTCGTTACCAAGACTAAAAAAATTTAAATCCAATAAATTTGAGATATTCGGGCATGTGCTGCAAATCGTACGAATTGAAATCAGCGATTTGCAAAACCTACTATGGAGTTTTCTTAACAAAAAGGCAAAATATGGCACTGAATCGATGGATATGACGTAAATGATGTGTTTCTCGCCATTTCCATTTGAAATATTTATTACCTTACAAATATTCAAAAAGAGTTTGCAAATCGCACCGATTACAAATCGCACCGATTTCAAATCGTACGTTTTGCAGCACATGCCTGATAATTGAAAACTATTCGCGTAATTTAATTAATCGCCAGATCAATTCTTTTAATATTAAGCTCAAAAGACTGTATTTTTTAGTACTTTTCGGCAAAAGTGCAGTATTTTTCAAATTTTTCTCAAGTACTAAGTAACACCAGCTTACAAATTATTAACTTGAAAAATACCAAGAAACATTTTATATGGGTAGTTAGTACGGACTGTCTCAGCCCAAAACGCATTTACAATTTTTTTGTTCTTATTTTCTAAATTTTTTGTGGAAGTCCTTATTTTGCACATAGAACAAAGTAAAGCGGTGCCCCATACAAAATTTAGTAGGTTGTCATAGAAAAGAGGCGTTTGCTCTTCTTGCGCCTATTTTTTAGTCTAAAGATCTAAAGTAAAGTATTTTCTTAAAATTGTCACGATATGTGCACGTGGAAGTATATTTTTTCAGTTTTTTTTTGAGCAAGGCATATTTAATATTTTGAAATTATTATAACTATAATTATAAGTAAACGTATTTCTGTGGATGTATGTATGTATTTATGTATATTTTGGAATATCACGTTCTTCCTGAAAATGATCGATATACATATGTACATACTAGCGTGTGCCGAAAATCCGCTTTTTTAGAATTTTGATTGGTAATAGCAAAAATATGAATCATTATGCTCTAAAAAAATATCTGTGTGAAATGTGAAAATTTTTGGTCAATATCTTAGGCTCGCCCAAGTCCATCAAAGTTCAAGTACTAATTTTATTTTTTTTTTTTAACAAATTCGATTCTCTACAAAAAAGGTCCGTATACCAAATTATGTAGGACCAATACTTTAGAAGATTATTGCAATTATAGTAAATAAATGTTTTAATTAATTTATTTATTAATTTTTATTTTTTGAACATATTAACTTTGATGGACTTGGGTGAGCCTAAGATATTGACCAAAAAATTTCAAATTTCACACAGATTTTTTTTAAAGCTAATGAACCATATTTTTGCTATTACTAATCAAAATTCTAATAAAGCGGATTTTCTGGTCCACGCTAATACATACATATATTAATTTGAAATTTTTTTCATTTATTAAGTACCTGTAAGTTGGTGAAGATAATATGTATTTCGTTTTACATTATACTCGTACATATGTACATACCTATATGTAGTGTATACGCATCTGAATATTTTATAGATATTATTTGTGCACATAATAGACGCGTATATGTCATATGTATATTTTTAAACGCAAAATAATACAAAATTTTAAGTTTCGTCTTGCTGGATTTTTGCAATCATTTGAGCTTACGTACTCATCACTTAACCATACACTTAGAATATATGCACCTTGGACCCTACCATCTTACTAGCAAACAAAAAAATTTCGCCGTACACCCCTGAGTCTAGGGAAGTTTTGTCGGGCAATTTAAAATTTTTATTTTTTTTTTTTTACTTTTTTACAGAACTCGGTAGTTCTACTGGAATAATCGAAATACTTACTTAGCAAAAGTTTAACGATTTTTGGAGAGCTTTAATTTACTGACATTAGGGTGGTACGTTAGGCTGGTAAGAACTGAGGTCTGGTGGGTGCCTACAAAAACGGGTACTTGAGGTCAATGAGCTTTGGGGGAAAAATTGTCTCCTCGCGACACGAACATCGATATTGTACTTATTATACTTTAAAAATTTTAAAATTTTTTTTTATGTTTTTCCAAATTACCTTGCACAAGTACTTTAAACTCAGGGGTCTGCGCTAAACATTTTCCTGGTATGGTCCAATGTACATATGGATGTACATACATATGTAAATATGCAAAAATAACCATTTTCATTTGAGTATGCGTGCACATAAAGCTGTATGTTTATTTATGCAAATACATATATGATTTTACTTGTACTCGTATCCTATATTTTTGTTATTTATTCTTTATGTTGTTGTTCTTTTTTTAGAAGAGCATGTACCATTACTTGGCCGTACCTATAACACCAAAACAATGCGTTTGGTGACTAATCCACCAGTGCAAGCGACAAGCGAAAAAATCCCATACCCATCTGCTGGCCATACAAATTCCGCACGCAAAGAGTTAACGTCTCCATGCTAACTGAAAATGAATGACTGAGGCTAAGCGAGCGATATAAAATCGCAAAATCGTAAGCGCAGGCAAAAAACGCGGCCTCAGGTGCAGGTGCAAACGCAAATGACGCTAAACTTAACGGTACAGTCATTTGACTGCATTCACGCCCAATGCCGCCCACACGCCACCAACGCTTCCACCACCGTCCCCCAGATACACAGATACCCGAAAATGCCATCATACTCATACTTACTTACTTACGTACATATTTATGCATAACTAACATTCATCTAAACACATAACAGCTTTTTTATAAGTTTATAAACCAACATTCAAAGTTCTAAATGTTTTATATAAATATAAATACATACATGTGTATGTATGTATGTACGGTCATACATGTTGTATGTTAGTTCATTTACAAATATGTGCATACATATATATTGTGTATTTATATTTAAAAAAAAAAATAAACCAATTCCTAATTTTTCTAAACCTCTTTCATTAAAATTTATTTATTATTGCACTGTAAAACATGTTTTTAATTATATGTACATATATGTATGTAAAACCACCATTCTGAAGACGACATCTAAGATCAATCTGAAAAGTGCTCATTAAACGAAATGTATTTTTATTTATTAATCAATTAAAATTTAGACATTTGTATTTAAATTATATATGTACTATGTACTTGTACCAAAAAGAAAGAGAAGCAAAGCTAATCCTATGACAAAGTGTAATTACAAACTAAAATTTAGTATAAATTTGTGTATTTGTGTAAGCTAATGTGAATAAAAAAAAAGTTTATACAAAGCATTTACAATTGGATACTAAATATTAAGGGGAGGGAAACTAAAGCGCTATTTTACGAGCCGCATTTAACAAGGCTGATTCCGCAGTTGCACATTTTTACATTTGTATGCGCATGTGCAAATAGCATACATACCCTGCAGCAATAAGGCGGCCAATTTTCCGTTAAGGACTAGTACTTCACTGGTTAAAATTTGACTGGTCAGAATTGGACATTTGCTTGCATCGAAAATGTCAGCCTTCGACCAGTCCCCAAGGTACCGGTCTAGAGATAGACGAAAAGTACAGTTTGGCAGTGACAGGGTGGTGTTGTCTTGCTATTCAATAACAAAATTTAAAGAACACCACCCTGTAAATGTCCCAATAGCTTGGTCTGGTCTTGATGAAAAGTGAACATTTGAACACACATTTAGATGCGTGGCTGTAGCTCAGTGCGCAGAGATGCTTGCCACTATTTGTTAGCTTTCAGGAGGGTCCGGGTTCTCAAATGCCGTCAGAAGCAACATGGTTATAAAATGATAATTTTTTTTTTTGTGTTTCCAAATTATGAAAAAGAATCTGCGAAGTGCAGAACGCAATCTTACTCCAACGAAAAAAATCTCCAAAATTGGACTAAACCAGGACTATCTTACGGTCAGTGTTGATTGGACCGGTCCTTTTCCAATGACACGCCAATGCTAAAAATGGCAGGGGAATTATGAGGGATTAGTGCTGGTAACAATAGGGACTATCTGAGGGCTAACCTGGGGTGAGTCTGAATTGCTGCAGGGTACATATATAT
The DNA here is from genome assembly GCF_001687245.7 of Rhagoletis zephyria. Taxonomy (NCBI): domain Eukaryota; kingdom Metazoa; phylum Arthropoda; class Insecta; order Diptera; family Tephritidae; genus Rhagoletis; species Rhagoletis zephyria. The sequence goes on from NW_016160354.1 coordinate 60,615, forward strand.
GTATATATAGTTTTTAAGTAGGTATGTCGTTGGAAATTCTGCTAAATTGAAGAGTACTATCATAAATTGGCTGAACATGGAGCGTTGCACTTAATCGTACGTCAGGAATTATAGAATTGGGGTAATTTTATCAGACTTCATAGCTTCACCTTAAACATGATCAGCAATAAAATCGAGGCTTTAATTATTCAGTTTATATGAAATGTCATACAGCCGTTATAAAAGCGCCAATTTCTGCTATCACTCAAGGGAAGTCTGAAATACATATCGCTAATTTGCTGTAAGAGCGTCAAACGGCATTGAAGTTTACAGTTTTTCTTTAAGTGTGCTACTGCATACTTAACTCAAAATAATTTTGTTTGGATTATGACGCTCTTGTAGCAAATGATGTGTATGTAACAGGGAAAGTTAAAAGCGACCTAAGGCTCGAATATAAGTTTTTGTGAAAAGAGACTTTAAAGTATGACTAGGGGTTGTAATTGATTAAAAAATATGAATATCCAGATACCCGGATATTTAGCGGATATCCAGATAATAAAATTAACGGATATTAACCGGATATCTGGATTTGATCCAAATACATGGATATCCGAATATACGGATAGTCCCAACCCTACTGTAAATGAAAGTGTCCATCTTTGAAGGGAATTCGCGAAAAAAACAGAGACGTAAAATACTCGTTACATTTTTTTTAAATTTTATTTAAAAACTCAAGAAGTTCTAAGCGTCACAAAAAACTCGCGATCACACCCAGATATGTTTCTATCAAAGATTTATATTTTTTGAATTAAAAAAAAAAAAATTAAAAGAAAAAAATAATAATAATACGTAGTCAAATTTAAAAAAGTCGCGTAACATGGAATTCCACAAGTGTGAACCCAGTTGAGTAACAGAAAACTGTACACCAAAGTCGCAAATACACCCGCAAAATCTGTGTTTACGATCAAAAAACCGTATTTCGGAGGTCTCATACTTTGAGTTTTATTTTTATCACTTAATAGTAATGGTGAACATCAATAATCTGACATTTTGACGATTTTATTTATGTATATTTTCTAAATTTCCACCGAAATATTTAACTTTTCAATTCGATTTCTTAGACAGATTTTGAGTCAGCAGTTTTGTTAAATTTTAGTACTATAAAGTGAAAGTTTCAAGTCACTAAAAATTAGCATTGATTTTTGAGATTTTTTTTTTTTCATTTTCTCTTATATAACGAATGAACTAGGGATGCCAAAAAATATGCCCGGGATTTCGGGATATTTTTTCAGTAATAAATCCCGGGATCCACATTGAGATATAACGAGTAAAAATTCTATATCTGAAAGCTATTTAAAATTTACGATAAACTGATTCTAAAACTCACATATTCATTAATACAGACAAATCATAAAGTAATACAGTTTTTAAATTGTATTTGAAAAGCTCAACGCATACAACACAAACAACAATGTAAATACCAGGTACTTTTGAAAGTAATGATTAGTAAAAAAAAACATTAAACAAAAATATACAAAAACGAATTCTCTGAACATGTTTATTCTACTCCAGATAGAAATGGCGAATTTTTTTGCCATAAGTCTGCTTAGGTTAAGTGTGAAAAACATTGCATTTGACAATGAGTAATGATTTTGGTAAGTGATTTTTTGCGTACAATTTTCTATACATATGTACAAATTTATGTACCTACGAGCTACATATGAATGTATGTATGTAGAAATGTAGTCAGTTAGTAGTTTAACATAAAATGTTGTTATTCTTTGAATGATGCGGTTGCAAGTTGTGCTGTATGCTAGAACATTTAAATTTATATTTATTTTTTCTTAATTTTTATATGTATATTTTTCTCTTGTTGCCGTTTCTTTTTTCCAACAAAACAACTGTTGCGTTAATAATCCAACTTTTTGTGGCGAAAAGCAGCCATACCGAGGATATCGAGATACTATGATTGTGGTAAGTTAAATTTGTATTTACATGCATGTAGAGCGGTAATTTCTGAAAGCGCGTATGAACATACATACATGCATTTATATGCAACTGCATATCCTCACAATCAATGCAAAAAGCCCCCTATTTGACAAATTTCAGTTTTCGCCATGATATGGTAGCACATAAACTGATTGTAAAACAAAACGCATTTCCAAAAACCTTTTAAATGGGACTGTATGCATTGATGACGACTATATGTAAATGGGGCATTCCAGCCCAACACGCACACCACTTGGCTTTTGCATGTCCGATTTTTATTTTTTATGTTATGGTACCAATTGAGAGAGGCCTCCCTAATTTTTCCATTTCTTTTCGTCCAGCCGTTTTCGAGATATCGATTTTTGAAAATAACGTGCTGTTTTTTAAATGCCCACAACTTTGCTAAAAGTTAGCGGATTAGGTACTTTTTTTTCGAAATTTTGAAAACACTTTTGGAAAATGAAATCGAAAAAAATTTTCAAACCCTCATTTCTAAAAAAATATTCAAACCCGTATAAAATTCTGATTTTCAAAAAAGCACGTGCGTACTAATTGAATTCCTTGAAACTTTTTTTTTTTAAAAACTCACTAATTCCGCAACTTATAAGTCTGGTCGGCTAATAGGATAACGGTGAGATCTATATATTATCTATTAAGCACTACCCTGCGACTTGTCACTTTCGCGAAATCGATTTATAAATTCAATCATATTTTTTTGTATGAAATATGAGCCAAGTGGTGTCCGCTGCCAATGCGCCCTTTGTCTGAATAAATATAAATATATGTGTAGTATATATTTAATTAACAAGTATATAATGTGTGTATTTCATGTAATATAATTGTAAATGGACAAATAAATGCAAACCTTTAGACCGATAATAATGCAATTATTTTTCCCTAGATATTGTATTGTATATTGTGAGTGCATGTTTTGCTAAATTTGCATTGATTTTTTTTTTTTGCATGAATGCGGATATTTCCTTTTTAAAAGCTTTTATTTGACTTGCTCTGTATTTTTAGTTTTATGTACTCTCATAATTGTGGAGTCATTTTCACTGCATGCAACAATCACAAACAGCGACACTTGGTTTAGCAAACATACATACATATAGACAGGACTGTCTCTTGACAAGCCCCTAATAACGCCCAGTTTTTCAGTGCAAGTTTAAACTTAGATCACGTATGTAGGTTGGCTAACATTAATTTAAACCAACCAGCTCGAGCGTTAAAAAATTTTCCCAGCACGAATTTGCAAGCAGGATTGTAGCACACGGTTGCATTTTTGTCAACAATAATTTGAATCAACAAGTTTGTTAAATTTAAAAATGAACAATCTTGTTGCGATTTACTAATGAAAATAATATGTAAATATTTGTTTATTCAATTAATTTAATTAATTCCAAACATTTGAACGATACTCAGCTGAAAAAGCTGTATTCGTAATCGCAACGCAGTCAACACCACTGTCGATATAGGAAATCCGGCAGTGACTTCCACAAAGAAATTAAAGCGTATGTTGAAGAAAGTCAGAATAAGAAGAAATATACGTATAGGTCCTGTTTTGTTTTCCACCTGAAATAATTTAAAAAATTTATTATGCTCGAAATACAACTGTGGATGCTAGCTGGCAGTGAAGCTTGCAAATGTTTGCTAATTCTTTTTCGCGCAAAACTTAGTAAGTTTCTCGATTTGGGAGAGAGTAAGATTACTTATTCTCTGAATTTTGTTACTGGCTAATTCTTACTGGCTTTTGTATAGCGAACAGAACTATGTATATGAGTTTAATACCACTGATAGGCTGGTGATAGCATTAGTTGCGATCCCATACGAGTCCGGACTAGTCAGAAATAGTCAGAATCAGTCAGATTTTACTGGAAATCGATCCCCCCGTACTCGGTTCTTTGACTATTGAGTGGACTAAAAGGAGAGTAAATAAGGTACTCTCTCTGTCAGAAGTTACCAGTTTTAGTCCGTAGATTTTTTGCTGGTCAATTCTGGTAAATGTGCCAAACGATCAGCTGTAGTGTGTTTGCTAATTTATGTTGAAAAGTAAATATTTAATTACTTGTTTAAGTGGATTCTAATGAATTTGAAAGTATTTTTGGTTATTTACATGTGTGAGCTGAGTGTGTTTACATACAAAATAAGCAAATATTTACAATCAAAATTTGGAGGTTATGTTGAAGTTGACAGAGGTTAAAATTTTTTAGTAGAAAGCGATCCCGTACTTTTCATTGTTATTCTCTCGCTCTGAGCGAATTTTCATTTTTTTTTTACAGTTTTACTAGTTTTAGTCCGAAGAATACGGGGAGGCACCTACTGCTAGTGAACAAAGAATAATATGCGTACCACGTACTTTTAGTTTATTTTCAAAAAAATAAAATAAAATAAAAAGGCTAACTTTATAAAAGCAAATTTTGAAAAATTTAATAAAACTACTACAGTAAATTTTAACATTCACATATCCAATTGAAAATTAAATTAAGCATAAACTCCACTAATTTAGTTATTTTATTGCAAATTTTTAAGTGCAATGAGATTTGCGGTAGTGCATACCTGCCGATAGGTCAAAACCATATGTAAAGTCCTTTAGCTCGTTAGCCAAACTTTATGCCGTTAAACCACTTACATTTGGTTTTGGCTGGAGGACATGTATAGTAAGGCGTATCACGAAAAAAAGTTTAGTGTGTGTCAGTTTTATTTGAGTACTTATGTCGCAAAAAATTTTGAGTGTAATTTTTTTTTTATGCACCNTTTTTTTATTTTTATGTCACCGAGAAGGCTTCGCTCAGGATTATAATTGAATAAAGCCTAACCCTTTTAAGCAAGGGCGTGCTCGTTTTTTGAGAGCTTTAGGTTTATAGCATAAAAATAAAAATCTCGGGATATTAATTCCAAAATTAGGGAAGGCATAAATTAAAACGGGTTTGAAGGCCAAAACTGTTAATTGGTCAATTATATAGGTTTTTAGCGGGCGCCCAAACAATTTTTTTTTAATACGTAAAATTTTCTCTCGACATAAGTGTTTAAATAAAACTGACACACGCTAAACTTTTTTCTTTCATATATCGTGATACGGCTTAATGTATAGGTATATCATAACCAAATATTACTAAAATCGGGAGCATTAACTTTTTTTACCTGTTCGCTTCACGTGTAATATTCCACAAGCTTAATTTTCGAATCTATTATCGTCTTATGCATAACTACTACATATATGTAGAAATGTAAAATGTTATTAATGTTTGTTATTTAATTTGATACAAAATTACTACTTTTTAGCGGGCGATCCCAACTCCTGGCGATTGGGCAGAATAGATGAGACTGATCACGAGACGGCTGTGTGAGTGTAGCATATATGGCGTAGGTGTAAATATCGTTATTACGAGCAAAAGCAGAACAGTACAACTGCCCGGCCTGCGCTGGAGGGGGGAGGTTAGCGATAGAGCGCCCACGAATTGTCACCGC